>NC_056743.1:162179550-162274550 GCF_019279795.1 Protopterus annectens | reverse complement strand
GCATGTGTGACATGTCTAAATGCGCACGTGTGTGTGCGTGTGGAGGGGGGGGGGGGCTGCCATACTTCTAAACTACCCAACACAAAACTAAAGGAAACCCTGAAATACTTGGGGAAGACCTAGACACCAAGGAATTCTAAGTATAAGCCTAAGCCACTTAAAAGTTAATAGAATAATAGGAGGTTTTGCAGCACAAAGCAGTGTTTATGGTATTACACTACTGCTACCTCAGTGTGCTTTTGATTTTTTGTTATTGTTATTATTTTCTTTCCATATATTTCTAGTTATATTATGGGGTTTACTTTAGCATGTGCAAGAGTCTTACTGTTGCCCCATTATCCCTTTTGTTCCAAACTACCTAGGTCAATTATTCACATATATTCTGGAGTGGGTACCTGGGTATTAGGAAAAAGCAGCAACCTGACTGTGTCTACGGCATGGATTGGGGATTCAGAAGTTCTGATCCTTGGCCAATACACAGTCATTACAGTCCCTGTAATGGGCTAAAACAGCATATAATTCATAATGTGCCTACCTGCATGAAGTACCCAGAGTTATACTATGGTACTGTATTGTAACGTCAAGGCTGTTCACATGTCTGGCATACTGCCAGACTTTCTCCAAGATATGGACTTGACTTTCATAAATAAGGCCTGGTTAGATAACAACTATAGTCTCATCCTGGAGGCCTTGATGCCGCCTGAGTTCTTGGTTTCTCAGCCAACCAAGACACAGGTGGATCAGTGCAGGGGCTACCACTGTTTATTGTTTGGCCTTTGATTTGTAACAGATCAAAGCTGATAGCACCAACTCTTATGAGTATACTATGGGCACAGGAGCAACCCTTTCATCTATCGTCCACTAACTAGTGCGACGATATTTCTGCAGGAGTTCATTAACTTTCATTTCTCTTCTGTGCTGATGTTCCCACGGTGGTTAGGTCTGAAAGGACTAACATTTGGGCTAAAAAGTTTTTTTTTTTTTTTTTGTTATAAAAGCGTTCCTTTTGTACTATGAAGGTATTCAGCTTTATTCAGGTGATAACCTCTGTTACTTACATATTTGGCCATATTCTTGACCTGGTGCTCCAGCTGGGTGTGACGATGAGTAGTTTGATGGTGGAGCCTGTCACTTGGTCAGTTCACTTGATCATTCATTTTTTAGTTAACCAATTCTGTCCAGATGCAATTGATGTCAGTTATGTGCACAGGAATACTAGCTCTGTCACTATGCCTTTTGCTGCTATACTCCTTGAACATCTAAAAAAATCATGACAAGCTTATAATCAGCTTCTCACTTTTTCACTTGAAGATGTATCCCTTGGTTGTTGGCATCCATTTCACCTAATCCCTCAGGTGCCCTGCTGTGACACTAAGCTCCAACAGCTCAGGACAGCTGGAATGAAGCTTGGAGCACAAATGGTGCTGTTCTAGTCTTAAGGACAGTCTTGTTCTAGACATTTAACTTTCTGCTTACTGGTTTGAGTGCTGCAGGAAGAAACCTGGGTATCTGTCCTGATGGACTTTGCTGCAACAAACCAGACAGTTGTTCAATTCCTTCTAGTTGGGAAAGTTTACAGTCCAGACTGCCCCTCAAATGAAAAGTGTTTTCACGTGAGGAGTATAAATCATCAGTCTGCTATTCTGTTGTGAAACTTGACTTCATCAGGTTGCTGCTTCCACTGATGGCCAAACCAAGGACTGACATTTTTTGCCGAGAGTTAAGCTTGCCTCTTAGGTGGTGCAAACCCTTCATTGCTAACTATGATGAATGTACATTACTTCTCTACAGCACACATATGACTACCTGTGTAGTGGGATCCATGCCTAACCATTTTTTCTAACATGACTGGAGGTTTTAAGCCCAGTCTTCTTTCACACTGCTGCAGCCTCACTTGAGGATGGAGTATTCCTCTTACATCTAAAGGAAGACATGGTTAGTCCCATTCTCAAAATGGCTGACTTAGATGCTGACAATCAGGATAACTATCATCTGATGTCAAACCTTCCCTCTGCTGGTAAGATTCTTGAGAAAGAGCTCTTTCTACAATTAGAATCTGACTTGGGAGATAATTTAAATCTATGATCCTTTCAAATAAGATTTTACAGCAAGGCAAAGAACTGTGCCAGAACTAGCTAGAGTCTTTAACAATCTCCTTATTGGGGGGGGGGGGGGATCAGCATCATTATTCTGTTTTCAGCCTTCTTGATTTCCCCTCGGCATTTGCTATGGTGGATCATTCTATTATTCTTAACCACTCAAAGCTGTTAGTCCAGAAGAGGCAAGCTTAGCTTCTGGCTGGTGTCTGTGTGGCAGTACTTGTTATTTTACAGCTTAAAACACTGAACTCAAACACTTTTTTCCTGAATCTAGTTGTGCCATGTACCACAAAAACTAGAAGTTCCATGTACTACAAAGAATTATAGTCATAACCAAGTCACTATGTGCTCTCCACGTTGATGTCAGGAGTCACCTCTTGAGCTTTGCTCTTGAGATGAATTTCTTAACATCTAGGTCTTCAGCACACAATAGTTTGGTTAAGATCGCACAGCTAATCACAATCCATTATGTTATGTTGTTGATACCTAGCTATACCTCTCATCTTCTCAGGAATTTGTGTTGCCTCTTAACCAATTGATGATGACTTGGAAAGCATCCATGACTGGATGGTCAGCAATCAGCTTAATCAACACCTCAAAGATGGGGCAATGGTTATTCATGTCCCTCTTGAGATTCTACCATGCCAGATGTGTTACCAGATATTACTCACTGTGGTGACAGGCAGTCGTAGCTGGTACACAGTGATATTAGCAGTCAGCGGTTTACTATTCAGTATGGGTAGGTGAATGACTGCTGTGGATTCCTAACCTCCAGGGCTAGCTGTAGAAACATGTACCCAAGCTTAACAATAGTACAGCACACCAGTCTTTGTGAAGAAATGTGAATGCTTGCAGAGCAGTTAACTTAATGACCAGGGGGTGAAAACAGGGTAGAACAAAACATATCCCATAATGAGATGACTTGTCATCAGGACTTCTGCTCCAGTTGCTTCCATTTAAAAGGAGAACATCAGAGGACTGAAATGCCAGGCCACATGGTCAACAGCATAATGTGCTCCCAAACAGAAAACATAAATAATATACTTGGTTCAAAAGATGATGTTCTCTCTCCTTTGTCTTGCCTTTGATTTAGACAGGGTTCTAGACTAAATCTCACCCAGTAAGCCTAGGAAGTTAGGTTATTTAGGCTGACTGCCTATTGTAAACTGCTCCTGCATTTGCACTGATTTTTTTCTTCCTGAGTCAGCAAATGAAGCAGGCTTTGGCTTAGCAAGACTTAAGCAATTAACAAAATTAAATAAATAAGAAAGGCCAAAGAGCATAAATGGCCAAAATTTTGGAAACCATGTTTACTTTCAGGTTCTGGATTGCATTAACATACACAGATTTTTGAGTAAACACAGCATGCATTCATAAAAAGCTTTCTCACTACAACTACCATTTATTTGGTTGCTGACGTCATTTATTCTTACTTTATTACAGGGTCTGTTAACTGGTACTCTTTGATGCCCTAAAAAGCTTTTAGCATTTTTAAATACTACTTTTAAACAGCCTCTCTCATCTAGGCTTTTGTGAAGGTTTCTAAAGTTAAAGTTACCTCTCCTCAAATGAATCTTTATTGTGCATAACAGTGGCACAAAATGCAATGCGAGCACCTTTAAGTCAGAGGTGCCCACAAGGGTCAATGCTGGCTCCAGTACTATTCATCATCTTTATCAAGAAGTTATCTCATGATAGCTCTACCAATTTTCCTTCTAAGCTTAGCATATGATAGCACATGTCTGACAAGACTATAGGTGGTCCTGCATTCTGAGTCATTAGTATTCATTCAACAACAAGAATGCCTTCAAATTACTATTTACTTATTTTCTGCATGATCTGTGTCTGCCAACAGTCAAGACAGAATAGTTGTGCAGAATCTTACCATAACCATAGATGTCCTTCTCTTCTATGTTGAAATATTCTTTACATATGGGAAGTCCTCCACCCAAGCGACCCGACGTCTGGGCAGCGTACAACAGCTTTTAGCTACTGCAGGTACATGGGCTGTTGTACGTATGTGCTGACAACGTCAGCCATAAATGGACGTCTGTACATACAATCCTCAGAACTGAAATGTCCCAGTAGGAACACCAGAGCAAAGGACAAGTAATCTGCCATCCAAGAAAAAAGCAAGGTGTGTGTGTGTGTGTGGGGGGGGGGGGGGATACTGCAATATAGAAGAGGAGAATATCTATGGTTATGCTAAAATTCTACACAAATATTCTATGTCCTTTTATTCAGTGTTGCAGTATTCTTTACATCTGGGAAAATACTAAAGCTTAGTAAGAACCCTGGGAGGAGGAAGGCACAGAGGAGCTTTCTACAAAGCCATAGAGAACGGCTCTAGCAAACCTTGCTCTAGATCTAGAAATGCTATCCAACTTTAATGTTTGGAGAAAGTACGAACAAAAGACCAAGTAGCAGCCTCTAAAGTGGTGTTAGAATCCAAGCCTTTAAAGAATGCATCTGAGAAAACTACAGACCTAGTGAAGTGAGCCTTAACAGGACCAGGAGCAGTCTTACCATGAAAGTCATTACAAAACAAAATTGCCTTAGAAATCCAAAAAGAAACTGTTTGGAGACAGGCAAACCCAGAGCCCCTGGGATGAAAAGAAACAAATAGCTGGTCAGACTTCCTGATAGCCTTAATCGTATCCAAAAAAAATCTGAGTTGTCTATGCACATCCAAGGCCAAGGTGTGCAAAATCCTCTCAGTGGAGGATTGAGGAGAAGGGAAGAAAGTAGGCAATTGAATAGACTGATTAAGAGACAACTCATTCACCACCTTGGGCATAAAGGAGGGATTAGTATGTAAATATACCATATCCTTCTGAAAAACAAGAAAAGGTGGAGAAGCTATTAAAGACTGAATCTTAGAAAACCTCCTAGCAGAGGTTAAAGCTAGAAAAATAACTGTTTTCCAGGTACAAAACGTTAAGGAAGCTGATACTGCAGGTTCAAAAGGGACTAAAGTAAGCTTCTCTAAGACATAATTCAAATCCCAAGGAGGTGGAGCTAGTGTCCTAGGAGGCTTAATATGAAGGAAGCCTTTAAGAAAATTTTTACTTCCAATCTGGAAGCCAAAGGTGGAGACAATGGCAGACAGGCAGAATTGGCTGACAGGTGAACTTTCACTGAAGAATAAGCCAAAACACTCTTAAATAACCCACACAAGTAAGAAAGAATTACTACAAAATCTACTGAAAATGGAACCAGATTTTGAGAAAGACAAATTAAAAATCTCTTCCATTTGGATAAGTAAGATTTCCTAGTATTGGGGTTCTTGGCTGCCTGCAGAACCCTAAGCATGTCCTCTGAAAAAAGGTGTCTGAAAAGAATCAAAAGTTTATCACCTGCAAAGGCAGTTGTGAGGTTGACAGAAGTAGATGACATAGAGATCCCTTGTCCTGTGTGAGAAGGTCCACTATGTGAGGTAACTTGTGATGACTGCCCTTGGCTGAATACAGAAGAAGAGGGAACCAATGCTGTCCTGGCCAAAAGGGATACACCAGCAATATTTTTGGTCTGTCCTGCTGAATTCTGAGCAGGACTTTTTGAATGAGAGGAAAAGGGGGGATGCATAGAGAAACATCCCCTTCCATGAGAAAGAGATGGCATCCATCTTCCAAGCCAGATGATGTGGGACTCGGGCACAAAATAGAGGAAGTTGCTTGTTTGGAGGGGAGGCAAAAAGAACCAGTAGAGGAGTACCCCACTGATGGACCAAGTCCAGAAATACATCCTGTGAAACATCCATTCGTGGGATTGAGTCATGGACCTGCTTACTGCGTCTGCAGCAATGTTTTGGGTCGGTGGGATGTAAACCGCTTAAAGAGTCACATTGTACTGAACTGCCAAATTCCATGCCACGAGCGCTATCCTGCAAAGAAGGCAAGACTTTGGCTTCCCCACTTGTTGACATACCAAAGGACTGTGGTGTTATATGTAAACACTTTGAGTGCCAGGATGAAAGAGAAGAGATGAAAAGTCTGTAGAACTAGAATAAGAGCCCTCATTTCATTGATATTGATATGCTATTTTCTTTGTGAAAGAGAACAAAAGCTCTGCACTTTCTCTGACACAAAAATTACCCCCCCCCCCCCCAGCCTATGTCTAAGGCATCTGTAAACAACTCTTGAGTTGGTTGGGGCAGATGAAGAGGAAGTCCTGGATTCAGAGAAAATTGTTGAATCCACCAAAGCAGCTTGGATTTTAGGCATGGGAGAAGAGGGATCACAAACTCCAGAGGGTGAGCATGCTGCATCCAAACCGATTTTAGGTACCACTGAAATTTCCTCATGTGGAGTTTTGCAAGAGGTAGCATATTACCTATGCCATAAACCCTAGAAGTCTCAGAAACTACCTGGCTATAATGGGGAGAAGAGACTGAAGGCTTTTAAAGATGGAAGTGAGGGACAGAACTTTTTCTGGTGGAAGAATAGCCATCATGAGGTCTATTCTGAACCTGCACCCTAGAAAGATGGGATCTTGTGACAGGGAAAGAAAGGTTTTTTTTTAATTTATGGTAATCCCCAGACTCTGGAAGAGAGAAATAGCAAACTGCAGATTCTGAATCAACTGCTCCGATTGAGGAGCCAGAAAAAGAAGATCGTCCAGGTATGGGTATACTTGAATTCCGTTGACCTTGAGGAAAGCAATCACAGGGGCCAAGCACTTTGTGAATACCCTTGGGACAGTTGAAAGTCAAAAAGGCAAGGCAGAGAACTGAGAATGCAAAGAAGCTACAAAAAACATAAACATTTCCTGTAAAGAGGATGGATAGGTATGTGAGGGTCGGCATCCTTAATGTCTACAGAAGCCATGTAAGACTGAGGAGGAATCAAAGAAAACAAATTCAGTAAAGACAGCACTTTTAGGAAAGTGTTTAAGTGGGATAGGTCCAAAATTGGTCTCCAAGGACCATCCTTTCTGGGCCATGAAACATTCTAGAGTAAAACCCCCTGCATCTCTGGTCCATTGGCACATGTTGAATTCTGCCTTGAGAAAGTAATTTCCTCACAACCTGTGGAAACAATGTCAACTGGTTTGTAGGGGACTGTGGAACACCCATGAAAGGAAAAAGATTTTTCCAAGTCATGAAGTATCCTTGTTGGATAATAGAAAGAACCCAAAAATTCTGAGCTATACTTGCCCAACCTGGAAAAGAAAAGGATAGATGAAGAGATAGAGGAGAAAGACTTGCAAGAGGTTAGTAGTCACAGAGTTCTTGACCTGGCTGGAAAGGGCTGCTGGGAAGAAGGGACAAACCAGTAGTCAGACTGTGGAGGTTTTCTTGCAGTCTTCTTATATCTGGAAGAAGAAGCAGAGGAAGAGGATAGTCATGTATGTCTCCTAACAAAGGAAGTCTGAGCGGTATCATTTCTGTGGAATTTTGGAACACGGGACACAAAAAGGTGCTTCAAATCCTGAAGTTCCTTTCCCTTCTCTTGTAAGGATTTAAACAGATGTGCAGCTGCAGAACCAAAAAGAGCAGAGTCAATTTTGCTTTGACGTCATCTGGCAAAGGTTAAAGCCTCAACCAAGAGTGCCTTCTAAGGACAGAGCCAGAAGCAGTTGCTCTAGAGGATGCTTCAAATATCATAACTGCATTTAATCAAGTGTATATCCACTTACGAAGAATCTGCCAATAAAAACATAACCTGATTTTTTAGGTCAGAGTCTGGAAGCTGTGAAAGAGCTTGAGAGGCTTGTGAACGCAGGGCCAATACATACCTGGACATGTGTGTTTGACAGTTTATAGCTCTGACAGCCAAAGTGAAAGAAGTCTAAACTTTCTTACCAAGTCTTTCCAAGTTTAACTCTCTTTACCTGAAGAAAGAAGCTTTGAAGAAGGTGACAACCTAGAGGACCTGTCTGAAGCAATGGATACTACAGTTGACTCAGCTGAAGGACACTTATAAAGGAATTTGCAGTCATCAGGCACCTTGCAGAACCTGACTGGCCTTTTTAGGAACAGGAGCCTGTGAATTAGGGGTCTTAGAAGTAGATGAAAAAGCATCCAACAATGCTGGCAAAACAGGAAGCACAGCCGAAGGAGGAGTTTCCATTTATAAAAGGTTATATATTTGTTACTCTTCTGAGATCTGTGAGCAGTCCCATTTAAAAAAATATTGTCTCATTTTGTTAATGGTCTCGCCAAAAGAAATCTCTTCTACCGGGGAATCTGCCCCACTGGACTCCTTCTCTGAAGAATATTCTAAAGGGGAAGTAATTTGAGTATGCCAAGGAATCCTCATCAGAGGAAGAATCATCATTATCAGGTAATTCCCTAACCCTTTTAACAGCAGAGGATGTGAAAAACGGAACAGAAACAGCAGTGGAAGGCTTCAAAGCCATCAAAGCCTTAATCAGCCCCTGAGAAAATGTACCCCCAGTCGGACTGTGGACAGGAAGGGTCTTGAGAATGTTTGGTTTTCTGCTTTGCGTTAACATGCACTTCTGCATGATGACTTGAGGAAGAACCCGACGTAGGCCTGGCTTCTGCGGCTGACTCCGAAATCTGTTCCCTAGCTGGAGTAAGAAGTAAATCCCTGGGACCTTCAATCACAATAAGCCATGGTTCTCCATGTCCGTCCGAAACGGACATCTGTACTGGCTCTGAGGACGTACCAAGGTTGGATTCTTTAACGGCTTCCAATCAGGTACCCACCAATGAACCAGACCCAACCTCCAAATATAACTCCGGGTCTTCACTAACCTCAAGGGACACATCAGTTGATAGATGTGCAGCCGAAGAGGATTCAGGCCTAGGTTTACTGACTTTCCACTTCAAAATCAGCTCAGCTGAAGGAACCACAGAACCCTCCATAATGTTTTTAGCTAATCTTTTAATTAATTGATTCTCTAAGTAAAGATTCAAAGCCGAAGGTTGGCTATGCAATGTTTTTGGGACAAAGGCCTGACAACTGGAGCAAGAATGATGGTCATGACTGGGGCCTAGACACAAAAGACAAAGACTGTGGCTGTCCTTATATGGAATTTGCCTTCCACACCTACACTTCCTGGATGACATGAACTAAGCAAAGAAGGCAGTAACAAAGAAATAAATCCCCAAAGGGGCATTTATCCGAAAGCTGGCAGCAACCAATGGAATCAGGAAGCAGACCGATGTACGAGTCAAGCATTCTGAATGGCGGCAGAAAAGTTATGGGGATTGTACGTGCAGACATCCTTTTATGGTTGACATTGCCAAAACAAACATGCAACATCCCACGTATCTGCAGTAACTACAAGCTGCTGTATGCTGGATGGATGTCACGTCGCTTAAGCGGAGGACTTCCCATACGTAAAGAATACATACTGTAACAATGAATAGAAGGACATCAATTCTTCCTTTCAAATCACATCCATTCATTCTACTTACAGGTGTGAGAGATGATGCAAGAAGGCAAAGCTGTCATCCAGGCAGCCATCAGAAAATTTTTCATTTTATGGGCCTAACCATTCCCCTGGCAGCTGACTTGCATTTTAGTGGGAGTAAGGGCCCTGATCATAATAGTCCATTCCCATTACCCCTACAAGAGCTGGTAGCAGGAAGGGGATGCTGTCACCCAGACAACCATCAGGATTTTTTTTTTTATGGAAATAGTCCCTCCCTGGCAGCTGACCAGGAGGAAGCTACTACAAGATAGAGCAAAATCCTTAAAAGGTAAGACACCTTTGATCATTATAAGTAAAAAACTAAGAGCTCTCATAAAATCCTCCAAGGCAAATTTTGAGAGAAAAATCGCTAAGGACTCAAAAGACAATCATAAGGCCTTCTTTAGCTATGTTAGAAACCTGGGAGGAAACTCCCAGATATGCTCAGAATTAGTTCAAAATGATGTGAAAATTACTGAACCTACAGACATTGCCAATATACTGGCTGACAGGTTCAGTGCAAACTTCTCCCCCCCCTCCCCCCCAAAAGGAGAGATATCTATACCAGAGGATTGTAGCCCCCCAAACATCTCTAACGCCCAGGTGAGAACTGCTCTCTCTAAGGCAAAAAACACAGCATCCATGGGACCGGATGGTGTCCCCGGCTGTGTGCTCCACGAACTCAACGAGGAATTAAACCCGCAGTTAGGACAGCTGTTTAATCTTAGCCTCACCTCAGGATACGTACCCAAGGAGTGGCGCACGGCAACTGTGGTCCCACTTCACAAAGGCGGTGCCTCCACCGACCCTGGAAATTACCGTCCCATCAGCTTGACAAGCCTGATCTGCAAAGCCATGGAGAGGATCATAATGGAACTCATAAATAAAGACATAGGGAACTTGCAGACTTTGGATCCAACCCAGTTTGGCTTTGTCAAAGGCAGATCATGCCTTTTAAACTTGGCCGACTTTTTCGAAACAGTCACCAAGGCCATTGATGAGGGAAAGGCAGTCCATACAACCTACCTCGACCTGGCAAAGGCTTTCGACACAATACCCCACTCAGGTATCGTTGAAAAACTCATCAGCTTAAATGTAAACCCATACATCACAAGATGGGTTGCAAACTGGCTAAGTGACAGAACCCACAGGGTCAGAGTTGCTGGCGCCATGTCAGACTCAAAGCCTGTCACAAGTTGGGTCCCACAGGGCTCAGTCCTGGGCCCACTCTTGTTCGGCATCTACTTTTCTGAAGTACAAGCAAACACAGGAGGGTTATGGCTGACAAAGTTTGCAGATGACTGCAAACTGGGCGCCATAGTCGAAAACACATCTGACACAGATATCCTTCAGAAGGGTCTCACAGAAACGGATAACTGGTGCCAGAGCCATGGCCTAAAGTTAAACGCCAAGAAATGCATAGTCATAACCTTCGGGAAAAACAAGGTTACCCCTAGCTACCATATAGGTGGCAATCCATTGAGCACAGAAGAAGTTATCAGGGATCTGGGGACTCAGGTTGACAGTAACCTTTCTTTTGACACTCACGTTGCTAAAGTAGTTAGGAAGACCTTCTACATTGCCCACCTGATCATGAAGGGATTCACATCTAGATCAAGGGAGGTCATCGTCCCCCTGTACTCATCACTCATCAGACCAATGATTGAGTACAATGCCCCATTCGGAATGTATCTGACCCGACACCTGCAGCAGCTGGAAAGCCCCCAAAAGTTCCTCACCAAAAGGATAAAGGGTCTCAAAAATATGTCTTATGCTGCCCGACTGAAAGAACTTCAGCTCTATTCAGTCGCTTACCGCTTGCTCAGAGGTGACCTGTGCCTGATATACAAGGCCATGTCAAACCCAGATTTGATGAACATGCTTCACCTCAGAACTACAAGGGCGGGAGACTTAAACCTTGACACGGTTATTAATAGGACGTGCTGGAGGGACAGATTCATCACCCAAAGACTCCCTATGCTGTGGAACAAAATCCCGGTACATGTGAGGCAGAGCACCTCGCTGGCCGTGTTCAAGAGAAATCTTGACCAATGGATGGGAGATCACAGATATACCCCAGGGATTACCTCAGTGTCTCTGCTTGACAGAGGCACAGCAAAATAATGGGCATAGTTTTCTTCAAACTAAAGGGGTGGCGAAAGCCACAAAAACTCTGGGCTAGGCTTATAAATGCCCTTGGGCAGATAGCCTAGTATGAACCTATGAACCTGCATACTCATGAGAGAGAGGTGCTTACTATTTTTCCTACTGCACAACCACTGCTGTGCTGATATAAAGAAAGTTAACTCATGAATGAAGCTTGGTACATCCCCACACATCTCCCCAGCCAACACTGCTATATACGGTGCACCTCTCTCTCTCTCTCTGCAGCAGGTGCTGGTATTGCAGCAGATCAGACCATCTTCATTTTCCCAGAATAGGTGACATCCAGCTTTAACCACTCATCTCCATCCTTTCTCACCAGCTCCTCCACTGCCTAGACCACTAGCTGATCCTAGGTCATCCGGGTTGCAGCAAGGGCTTTCCTTCTCTGCAGCGTAAAGCACTGCTGCCTTCTAATTACTGAAATTACAGTGGTAAGATGAGTGAGGGCAAGCACATACAAAGCTCTCCTTTTTCCCCGTTATAAGACTGATGCTTTTAGGCATTTAGCACCTAATTATGTATATGAGCTGCTAAATACATTTCATTATCAAATGCACTGCAATTCATGGTATTTGGCTGTGGGTTAAATCTAGACAGCTAAGTACATCATGTACTATCACATACTGATTCTCTACACCGTTAATCTGAAAGCTACAAAGTAGGTGTTTCATAATGGTTGTCTAAGCTACTGTTTTTGTGTATGCATGATTACAGGATTAGTTACATAATGACGTGTGTTTTAATTGTGCCATCACTAAGGTTCTGCTGCTTACAGTACATGTGCTGGCCTCTATCACTCATATTGTTGTTAAGGTTTAACCATAACAAAGTAAACCTTAGTCATTGGCAGATTAAAATACAATTTATTAAAAGAAATAACACACACGTGTGGGAGACAGTACTTAGGAAGTCATGTTTTTCAGAACAAAAGAATGCATAATCTTTTACTGGAAAATTTTAACAAAGTAGTAAAGTTTATTAATCATACCACCACTAGCATTTAATAGAAAAATGCTAACTAATACAGTTTATAATACAGTTTTTTTTCAGACTATTACTAAATATCTAATTGAAATATGTCAAGTTTAGTAAAAATAGATTTACAACTTTTTATTCACATTGGAATAAGTTTTGTTTTTTATCATTTGATTTAAAAAGAATCATGGCTCAGGCTCAGAGAATGAAACTTAACATTTTGTACTTTTTCATGTTTTCACTTATTATGTTACAACACATACACTAACCTTTTGGAAAACACACACACACTAACTTTTTAGAACATGTGCAATTTTATTTTAACCCTTTGCAATCTCTCATTTCATGCTGAGAAAACATTATGCTCATATTGCAAAACATCCACCCCCACCTCCGGTCAAAGAAACCACAGTGAAAAACTTTTCAAAAGCAAACTTCACGTTACTTAAGACCGAGGTGGAAAGTTTCAAAGCCCCCATGCCAAAGGATAACACTGCCCAAGCTGCAAAATCCTTTACTAATGCACTCTACGGACACCTACAAGAATGCATGGATCGTGTTATCCCAAGCAAAACCAAGACTCACTCCTCCAAGAAAAGGAAACCAGTCTGGTAGACCCCTGCCATAAACAAGCTATGCAATAGAAGGAGGAAACTAGTACAGAAAAGAGTAAAGTCCAAAAAGAAGGGAAGACATCCCTGATCAGTATTAACAAGAAACTACAATCCCTCATAAAATCATCCAAGGCTAGCTTCGAAAGAAAAATTGCCAAGGACTCCAAAGATAACCACAAGGCATTCTTTAGTTATGTCAAATATCTAAGTGGCAATTCACAGATCTGCTCGGAATTAATGCGGAATGGCACAAAATACACTGAGCCGACCGATATCGCCAACATCCTAGCAGACAGGTTCTGTGCAAACTTCACCCTCCTCTCACCCCCAAAATGGCCCACAACCATACTAGAAGAATGTAGTGCCCCTGAAATCACAGACACTCAGGTTAAAACAGCCCTCTCCAAAGCCAAAAACACAACAACACTGGGACCGGATGGTGTCCCAGGCTGCGTCCAACATGAGCTCAAAGATGAACTAACGCCTCACCTAAACACACTGTTCAAACTCAGCCTCTCCACAGGCTACATGCCCATAGAGTGGTGCACAGCAACGGTTATTCCGCTCCACAAAGGTGGAGCCACAACAGACCCCGGGAACTATCGCCCTATAAGCCTGACTAGCTTGGTCTACAAGGATATGGAACGCATCATCATGGATCTCATTAACACAGATATTAGGAACCTCCAAACACTAGACCCTACCCAGTTCGGCTTTGTTAAGGACAGATCATGCCTCCTAAACCTGGTGGACTTCTTTGAGACAGTTACCAAGGCTATAGATGAGGGAAAGGTGGTCCACACAGCCTACCTAGACCTCGCAAAGGCCTTCGACACCATTCCCCATTCTGGTATTATAGACACGTTCACCAGCCTGAACATAAACCCCTATGTCATGAGATGGGTTGCCAACTGACTCACGGACAGAACCCACATGGTAAGAGTTGCGGGAGCTAGGTCTGAGTCTAAACCGGTTACAAGCGGCATTCCCCAGGGCTCAGTCCCAGGACCCCTCCTTTTTGGCATATACTTCTCAGAGGGACAGGCAAGCACCGGAGGTCTATGGCTGACCAAGTTCACAGACGACTGCAATCTAGGGACTATAATGGACTCTTCAGCTGACACAGACATCCTCCAAAAGGGTCTCACTGAGACAGATACCTGGTGTCAATACCATGGCCTCAAGCTAAATGCCAAAAATTGCATAGTCATCCCCTTTGGAAAAAACAAAGTACCCACAAACTACCATATAGGTGGTAGCCCCCTAATTACAGAAGACGTAATAAGGGATCCGGGGACCCAAGTAGATAGTAATCTCTCCTTTGATAATCATATTGCCAAAGTGGTTAGAAATTCCATCTATGTGCCCACCTAATCGCAAAAGGGTCTGCATCCAGATCAAAAGAGGTCATTGTGCCCCTCTACGCATCACTCATCAGACCCATCATAGAGTACAACACCCCATTTGGAAAGTACCTTACAAGACACCTGCAACAGCTGGAAAGACCACAGAAGTACCTCACCAAGAGGATCACTGGCCTCAAACAGATGCCCTATGCAGCTCGAATGAAGAAACTCCAGCTGTACTCGGTTGCATACCGCCTACTCAGAGGTGATCTATGCCTGACATACAACGCCATGTCCAACCCAGAACTGATGGACATGCTCCACCTAAAGAAACCCATATTCCCTCGAGCCACATGCTATAGGGATCTAAACCTCACCACAACAATAAATAGGACATGTTGGAGGGATAGATTCCTGTCCCAGAGACTTCCCATGCTCTGGAACAAGACTCCAATCTACATTAGCAGAGCTCCTTGCTAACACTCTTCAGGAGAAACCTTGACAAGTGGGTGGGAAACAAAGTTTACCCCGGGGATCACTTCAATGGCTCTGCTGGACAGAGGCACAGGGAACTAATCTAAGGGGGCGGCGAAAGCTAACACATTTCGGCTAGGCTTATAAATGTCTTCGAGCAGATAGCCTAGTAACTACCTATGAACCTATTTTTCTTACACTTTAAATATGTTGTCATACATTTTTTAAAACATGAAGCAAAGAATAAATCAAACAGTGCTGGCAGAAACTAAACAAAACTCAGCAGAAACACCCAAAAAGTCAGTCAATAGCCTCAGAGCTCGCTTGTCACCCTTACTACAAAAACTACAGAAAACAATTCAAAAGTTAAGCACTTTAGTCCTTTTTCTTTAGAACATCTTCAGAACTAATGAATAGTCATTATAATACTATACTCAAATAGTAAATGTAAAAGCGTCACACCCCCCTCACACAACCAATAAACTGTCCAGATTAATTAACGCATGTTCATCAAACTCTAACAAAAACCTTCACAAAAACTTAATGAAAACATTTTTAAATAGTAAAAAAACAAGATTAATTTTAACTTCTAGTAGTTATAAATCTAATAAACTTCTATAACATTGCTGCCCTTTTCTTTAGTTCACTACTGATGGAAATCATTTTGTTCAGCCCTGGATAGTCCGTAGCCCCAAGTCTTAACTGCCAGCACATTTCTCTATGTAGCAGATGGTTTTCCAATCACCACAATAAGGGAACATTTTAACTTGTTCCAAAACCAAAAATGTAAATTTATCAAAGTTGTCACAATGTAGAATGCTTAGCTAATGCATTAATAGTGTCGTGGTGCTGAATACTGTAAATATGCTGGTATATGCATTTATTTAGTGCATTCTTAGTTTTGCCTACATATAATGTTGGGCATGATGAACAGGTTGCTAAATATGATCACTCTCTGCGAACAACAATTGAAACAAGTTCCCTTTTGATACAAAAAAAATTTTTGTTAACGAACCTTCATACTTAGTGTTAATATAGGGGCACCGCAAACAATGCCCACATCTTTTCATAGTGGGCAATCCAAAACTACAAACATTATTTCTTTCTAGTACTAACTTAATAGTACATTTGTTCTTATAAGTAAAGGTAGGAGGTTCAGAAAATAGTCTTTGTAAATTGTCATCACACTGTAATAGCCCCCAATTTTTCTTTAAAATATCTTCCAATAGTTTTTACCTCAATAGTATAATGCAACACCAAGTGCCTTTTTTATGCTGTTCTTAGACTGTAAAAAGACTGTGTACGTCATATGTAACTAATAAAAAATGTTCTTTAACTGGTACACTCTTCAGTTTGTCCCACAAATCTCTCAAAACATGAGGGAATGGAATAAATACGTGTTTAAGCTTAGAGTCACTAAACTTGCTAATGGATGTGTAGCAGATCCTCTAGCTGCTACAACAGGACAAAGGGAAGGAATGTCTTTTTAAAGTTATCCCGCATGAAGAGGGAATTGGTTTAGTGAGATTGTTCAAAAGTTCGGAAACCTGACTGTTTCAGACAATGTTTTGTTTTTTGACTTTATGGAAATTATATTTAGTAATAACTTCTTGGTTTTTGAAGAGGAGTACTACAAACAAAATTTGTGAGTTGCCATGGGCACTGTATGTGCCCCTTTGTTTGCTAATGCTATTATGCTTTGGTGGGAACTGAATGTATGTTTTAAGCTTTATTTATTTTATTTAAACACTGTGTTGGGTTACTTTAGATTTCTAGAGGACCTAGTGGTTGTTTGGGATAGCACCATGGATTTATTGAATGAATTTTTGGAGCAGATACAGAATAGTAACAACTTATTTATGGTTTACTTCTCGTGTTAACCATGTACCCGCGGTGCTGGTGCTGCGGTAGCATTGTCGCCTCATAGTAAGATGCTGTCCGGTTTGATTCTCAGGTAGAGTGTCTTCTGCATGGAGACATGCGTGAATGGGCGTACCTTCGCTGAAGGTTGTGCGTCAGGGCTGGTAACTCGGCACGTAAAAATCAACTACCAATCATTAGCAGACCGGAGTTCCGCTGTGGCGACCCCTAACCGGGAAAAGCCGAAAGACACAACAACTTCTCGTGTTAACCATCATTTTATTACATACTTAGATGTTACACTTACGATGTGTGGTAATGACGGGCTTAATATAAGCATTTTTAGAAAGTCTACATATTGCAACACTTTTTTATACTACACTAGTTGTCATCCGATGCACCAAAACAGAGGGATAGTGAAAAGTCAGTTTATCCAGATTTCACGTTTGACCTCAGATGATTATGAGTGTTTGTATCAATTTAATAAGTTAAAACTTATGTTTTGTGACCGAGGGTACCCATTACATCTTTTAGATTCGATTAGTTAATCTATTTGGGTTGAAAGAAAAGACACATATGCTCCCATTATTAGGGGAGGTCTGAAACAAGATGTAAGAACAACATAAAAATGGCGATTGATACACATACTAATATGGTGTTGCATTATCTACTGAGGTAAAAACTTGAAGATATTTTAAAGGAAAATTGGGGGCTATTACAGTGTGATGACAATTTACAAAGACTATTTTCTGAACCCCCCCCCTACATTTACTTAAAAGAACAAATCTAATAGTAAGTTAGTACTAGAAAGAAATAATGTTTGTAGTTTTGGATTACCCAATATGAAATGATGTGGACTTTGTTTGTAGTGCCTCTATATTAACACTATGTATGAAGAATCATAAACAAAAAGGATATGTGTGTCAGAAGGGAACTTGAGTTTCAATTGCTGTTTGGAGAGAGAGTGATACACTTAGCAACCTGTTCATCGTGCCCAGCATTCTATGTAAGCAAAACTAAGAATTCACTGAATAAACACATATACCAGCACATTTACAGTATTCAGCACCACAACACTACTAATGCATTAGCTAAGCATTCTACGTTATGTGACAACTTTGATAAATTTACATTTTTGCTTTTGGAACAAGTTAAAATGTTCCCTTATTGTGGTGATTGGGAAAACCATCTCCTACATAGAGAAATGTGCTGGCAGTTAAGACTTGGGGCTACTGACTATCCAGGGCTGAATTATACGATTTCCATCAGTACTGAACTAAAGAAAAGGGCAGCGATGTTATAGGAAGTTAACTAGATTTATAAGTACTAGAAGTTAAAATTATTCTTGTTTTTTTTTTTTTTTTTTTTTTTTACTATTTAAAGATGTTTCAATTAAGTTTTTACCGATGGTTTCTGTTAGAGTTTGATGAACGTGAGTGAATTAATCTGAACAGTTTATTGGTTGTGCGAGGGGGTGTGTCGCTTTTACATCTACTATTTGAGTATACTACTGTAACGACTATTCATTATTTCTGAAGATGTCCTAAAGAAAAAGGATGAAAGCGCTTAACTTTTGAATTGTTTTTAGTAGTTTTTGTATTAAAGGTGACAAGCAAGCTCTGAGGATGGTGAATGACTTTTTGGCTTTTTCTGCTGATTTTGTAAAACATTTAAAACCTAACTTTTTATCTGTACTTGCTATTTTACTTTTATTGACATGATCTGAAATGACACTTTTTTCAAGTTCACTAACATGTAAATTATCAAAAAGTAAAAAGTCAACAGGTAACGGAGCGACCAAGGCAGCATAAACAGCAGCAATCAATCTATTCATAAAAAACGTTTTATTAATGACATGAGGTGAGCACTTTCGCATTAAATGCTTCTTCAGACCTTCAAAACAGATAAAATATAACAGCCATATATATATTCAAACCAACCAATCCTAGGACGCTACTAATCATACTTGTCTAGGCACTTAAAGAGACAACAGATCAAAACTAAAAAATGACATATGAACTAATGTAAAACATATAATAATAACATATAAAACTAAAAATCTATATATAAAAACAACTATCACACAAGAGAATATATATGAATATAAAAAATCTAAAACAAAATAAAACCTATTTGGGTATTCTACGTTTCCTAAGCAAGGGCTTAATGGAGGCTCGCTCATTCAAACTAGAGTGTCCATAAGCCCTCAAAATAATCATCCAATTTGTTTCTCTATGTTAGGTGTGATTCCGAACATCTCCCATTCTAATACCTGGAGTAATGATGTCAATGACCCTGAATATAAAATTATGTATTTCACCACACTTCAAAACATGTTTGGAGAGGGCATTATGCACCAAGTTCTTCCATATGCAATATATATATGCTCTCTCATCCTTTCCCGTAGGGATCTATTGGTCTTCCCCACGTAGAATGATTTCCATACAACACACTCCACTAAATATACAACATTGGTAGATCTACAATTAGCATTAATCCTAAAGGTGAATCTTCTATTCAAATCTGGATGGTCATAAAATTCAGATGTATTAATCACTTCACAGAAGTTACAGCTGCCAAAGGGCAGCGTAACTCCTAATGCTACATAGTGAGTGTTATATTCCCTACTGCTACATAACAACCTTTTTAGATTCATCTTAATCCTATAAAGAAAAGATGGACATGGACCAACAATATCACCAATCTGTGGATCTACCTGTAAAATAGACCAATGTTCACTGAACAGATCACTTAGTGATCTATGGTCTCGTGTATAAAACAAAGGGACCTTCACACGACCACGTTGGGTCATGGGGGAAACAGATGATTTTACTAATCACTCTGTCTTAGGGGCATAATAAGGGGCTGCTAACCCTGCCTAAGATCTTCCAAATCTACCCAGCTCTCCAAAATCTCATTCCTATGACAGCCACGCAATAATAACCTCTGTTCCAAAAGTTTAATCTCAGACTGAAAACCCTCATCAGTTGGATTCAGTCTTGAGGCTCTAATGCCCTGTCCACGGATCAGATTGCGAAAAACATAATTAGGATGCATACTAGTTCTACTCAAAAGAGTATTCCTTAAACAAGTTTTCCTATAGACCCCCATATTTATGATAGACCCCTGTAGTTTTTCTATATATAGTTCTAAATATTCAATTCGTTCTTTAGAGAAAGCCATAGTAAATTTCAAACAATCACATAACGTGTTCATATGTTCAAAAAAAACTTTCTCAAATCAGGACCTGTACCTTTCCAAAGAAAAAATAAATCATTGACAAAACGTCGATAGAAGGGTACATAGACATTAAACTCTTTAACTTTGAACAAGACCTCTTCCTCCCATTGTGCTAGAAACATACTGGCGTAGCTATTGGCACATGAAGTGCTCATAGCTACGTCATGCTTCTGAGCATATATATCATGCTGGAAAACAAAAATAATGTTTTCCAACACAATCTCTAGAAGAAAACAAATCAATTCTATCCGTTGCGAATCATAAGTACTGTGGGCCATCAAATAATCTTGTACATAGCACACACCTAAACTATTCGGAATCATAGTAAACAGTGACTTGAATATCCATAGTCACAAAAAACATTTCCTCAATGTCATCAGTATCTTGTATACAGTCATATAGATCTAAAAGAAACTGTTTAGAATCCTGTAACACCACCCTATTTAAACTCAAAATAGGCCTAAGATGCTTCTCTATAAATATCGACAGGGGCTCAGTAACCCACCCACCTCCCGAAACAATCGGGCGCATGGGTGGATTAAATTGATGTTTGTGGACTTTCGGAAGTCCTTGTATAATAGGCAGCAAGGGATTATGCACCATTAGGAAGTCCAGAGTTTCTTCAGAAACCAAACCAACATGGAAAATCTAATGTGGAGATCTATCAATTCTATTGACAATGTTATAAACATCATCCATACCTATTTTGTGATAGAAACTCACATCACTCAACATATCTATCATCTTTGTATGGCACTGTATACTATCCATCACAACAACTGAACCTCCCTTATCAGCAGGTCTAATAGTGATCTTTGAATTCATTCTAAGGCTTTTCAAAGCCTTGTCTCTCATTAAATGTCAAATTAAACCTATTACCACATCTGGAACTACCAGTGTGTACATCATAATATTTAAAAATATTATCTTCAGTTAGCTTCATATAGGCTTCCACAAGAGGATGATTTAAGGGAATATAATGGCTCAATTTCTTAAAACAGGGATAGTGATCATGTAAAATCTCGATATTCCCCTCATGAGAAGTATTACCATATTGGTATCGTAACATTATATTTCTACAAAAAACTTTTAGATCTAAAACTGTATCAGTTAGCCTACTATCACTAGATGGAATAAAAGTCAAGCCCTTACATAGAACATTCTTTTCATACTGATTCAATGAATATGAATAAATGTTAACAATGAATGATTCGGTACCTTCCCCCAAATTTTCTTTAGCGTTTGACTTCCCCCATAAACCCCTGACAACTTCCTTTTCTGTCGCCCCCTGCTCATCGATCTACTCCGTCTCCCAGATCTCTCCAGACGAGCAGGTAACGGAAAAGGAAGGCCAGGAGTAGGGGTATCAGCGGAAGAAATACTCATCCTTTCCTTAGGTCGCACAACCTTCTCAAAATCAGTTGAGGTATTAACCACAACCTTCGGGAATAAATTTGATGTGTTGTCTCTTTAAGTGCCTAGACAAGTATGATTAGTAGAGTCCTAGGATTGGTTGGTTTATATATATATATATATATATATATATATATATATATATATATATATAGCTGTTATACTTTATCTGTTTTGAAGGTCTGAAAAAGCATTTTATGCGAAAGCGCTCACCTCATGTCATTAATGAAATGTTTTTTATGAATAGATTGATTGCTGCTGTTTATGCTGCCTTGGTCGCTCCGTTACCTGTTGACTTTTTACTTTTTGATTATATTATTTGTGGGCTACGGAGTGTTTGCCTTGTGGGTTGCCATTCCCTTTTTTATTGTGTTTAACAATGGGTTTGATTGAGATGCAATGAGTTTGGTTACTAAAGCAATAAGCATAATAAATTTTAACAAACTGTCTTTTCATTTTGAAAACAAATTGGTTAGCCAAGCCCATTGTGAACTATTCACTTTTTTGGTATCTGACTCTTTAACCACTGTTTGGATGATTTTAAATGACTACGTATTACATGCTTATTATTAGGATAAATTAACAGCATTTTTCATGTATGAGTGAATACGTACCTTCCTTTGATGCAACTACAAAATTAAGTGCCATTTAATTTTGGAGTACTACTGCAAGCATAACACTCAGCTTTAAAGTAATTAAATTAACAGTTTTAAAGTTGCATAGCTTAACACTTTTAATAGTTTATACAGCTTTTTTAGCTTCCAAATTGATTTTATAGTCCCATAAGCAGGTAATTTACTAGCCCCAGAAATAACATCATTACTAAGGTCCATATGAGAATGTCCTTTAAAAGGTGCTTGTTTTAAATTATGATGATAAATGTACGAAGCACTGACCTTTTTAATCATAATTTTTAAGTCTTTGTATTATGTATATTCCAAATTTTACTACTGGGCAGGGCACTTGAATGGCTGGAAGAACTCTTTCAATACAACAACACCCCAACCAGTTTGTTGGCAGCCAGGGACTGCCACAAAAAAGTCTTTCAGCATGACCATACCTTTTACTGCACTTTTACTATACATTTTTTGAGTAATATTACATTTGCTCTGTCTAACTTTCACAGTCCCATTTTTTGCATCAGAAGAATAACCCTTGACAGTCACTGAAAGTCCAAGTGCAGCAATTTTATTAAACTATGCAACATTATGCCACAAAAAATTTTTACCAAGTACCACTGATGAAAAACCTGTCTCTTTATTAACTTTATTTACAGGCAATGGAAATAATGGGATATTTTAATTATAGGCAGTAGGTATGCAGCACATACCTAAAAGTTACTAACATTTAGAGTATTGGCATATATTTTCAAAGTGGCATGGAATGTATTGAAATTTGGATAACAATCTGCTGACTTTTTGTCTAGATTTTATTAATTTTTTTTTAGAAATCGAACAGTAGTTTCAGCAGGTATCAGGAAATGTAGTATTAGAACAAAAACAACAATTGCAGTCATTATGACAATAATCAGACATGAATGGTGAGCTAGTCGGGGTCGGAGTGGATTTTTAAAATGTCCAGGCATAAATTTGTTTTACAATGAATAGCTTGCTGCTGCACTTTAAACACACTTTATAAAGGTTGCTGTTGTAAGTCCGCTTTCATGAGCAGCACTTGGTCACCTGACCAAGGGAAAATGTCTCCTTTTGTTGTTCCCACAGTATCAGTCAGTTTTGTTTTCATTTTTTTTGTTTTTTTCTTTTGGTATGAGAGGAAACTGGTTTGTCATCAGACAAGACAGCAGAGGGTAGGTCCAAGGGAACAGGTTGGCTTTTTTCATTTGGCACTGCTTTTTGGACATGGGAGATATATAGCCATGTTGGAGACTCTGAGTCTAATGGCTGTAGCTGTGACAAGGAACACCAGGAATGGGCCTTTTTATTGAGGTTGGAGGGCGTGTCATCTGGAGAAGGAACGAACAAGTACCCAATCTTTTGGGTTAATGTGTTGAGTGAGGATCAGGCTGGAGCTGGGCAGAGATTACCTAGAACAGAAAGTTGTTTATAATAAGTTAAGCATTGTCTCATCAACTACCTTCAGATTAAGGGTTGCGGGCAGGGGTGTGACTGGCATCCTCGAGTGTCCTGTGAGGATTTTATAACAGGAGAACTTTTTGGGTGCACTGATTGCATTGCAGATAGTAAATAAATCTAATGGCAAGGCCTCTGGCCATTTTAGATCTGTTTTTGCAGTAAGTTTTGCGAACTTAGTTTTTAAAGTTTGAGTTATTTATTTTTTATCATGCTTGAAGCCTGAGGTCTGTATGGACAGTGATACCGCATTTGAATATTTAGAACTTTACAAATTTGTTGAATAGTCTGAGTCGTAAAATGAATATCTCTGTCTGACTGAATACAACATGGTACCCTAAAATGGGGCATAAACTCAAACAAAACTTTTTTGGTTACTGAGGTCACTTCGTTTTTGAAGCATGGATATGCTTTTACCCAACCAGAGAAAACATTAGTCAAAACTAGTACATATTTAAAACATGCACACATCAGTAATTCTATGAAATTACACTGTATACAACAAAAATGTTTCCATTGGCATTTTAACATGTTGTGAGGAAAGAGTTACTTGAAGACATTTATTACATGTTTGTACAAGATGCTGACCAACTTTTGAAGTGTAAGGGGCATACCAGTCAGTCAAAATCTATTTTATTAAAGCATTTTTTTGGATGGGAAGGCAAATGGTAAGCCCGTACCAATGGCGGTAAAAGTATTAGTGATGTTAGACGGAGCCAAAGTGAATATGCGGAATGACAGCAGCTGTCACGGACCTACTTTACTCTATTAGCATCAGCATGATTTGGAAAAGAACACTTTTTGCAAAGTTATAGGCATAATTTTAATTTGAAGAGTCTACAAAGAAAGAAGCCTGAACAGAATTTAATAAAGCAGCCTGCCTTGCCGCTCTATTAGAAAAATGTATTTTTTACTGTTTTAAATGAGTTTTCTGACCTATGAGTGGCACATTTAACAACAGCTACTTTTCTAGGGAGAAGCAGGGCATTTAACAAGTCAGTTATAAAGACTGCATTTTTAATTTTTGTTTTTGCAGAGGTTAAATAACCTCTTTCTCTCTAGAGATTTTTAAAATCATGAACCACTTCACAGGCATATCTTGAATCACTGTACACGGTAACAGTTTTTTCCTATGCTAGCTTGCAAGCCTCAGTAATAGCTACTAATTAAGCTATTTAAGCTGACATGTTTTCCTGCAATTGTCCAATCAAAAACAATTGATTAATATTACAGACCACAAAAGTGGCCGTCAGTTGTGTCTTTTTTTTTATACACGATTTATCGATGGACAAAATTAAGTCAGGGTTTTGGAGAGGAGTATTTTGGAGATCAGGTCTAGGAGGAAGCACACTGTTAACAAAAAACACAATCATGAGGTCTACCTTCATCAGCAGCAGGAATAAGAGAAGCTGGACACAAACAAATACTGACTATTAGGGTGTATTGGGATAGAGAATAAAGCAAGGAATTCTCAAGCGAAAAGGTGGAGGCAAAAGGGGAAATAGTTGCTGGGTTAAGTATTACAGGAAAAGCAGGCACAACTACTGCATTCACAGCTCTTAGATTTTGGACAAATCTATGCGTCTTTGCCAGGCTTTTTTTACTGGCAAAATGGGTGTATTACAAGGACTTTTAGTAGGAATAATTATACCTTTTGCAGCAATGCTGAAACTGGTTCAATTTTTGCTTCTGCTCCTGCAGAAAGAGGATATTGTGCTACCATAGGGCAGAGTTTTTGAGGTTTTAAAGTAATTTGTACTGGTGTAGCATCTCTAATAAGTTTTACTTCATTTTTATGGACTGTCCATAGCTGTGAAGGAACTGTATTTAGTAATTTTACATTTGATAGCTGTACAGGTTTTGTGTCAGTAAGGAAAGAAAATCACATTTTCTCATCCAAAACACTTGCAACAGCACACATCTGCATCACTGGAGACTCACTGGGAACATTTAAATACACTTCATCCGGCGTACAGAATATTGTACATTGCATCTTATAGAAAAGATTTCTACCTAAAAGATTAAGAGCTGTAGAAGTTTCAATGAGAAAAGCATGTTGGTCTGCCAACGGTCCCAACTGAATGGGAACTGAAACTGTCTAGGGGTAGTCTAAAGAGACTCCTGATACCCTGACTTCTTGCAATGAGTTGTGGGACAAAGGGAGATTCTTGGCTGCAGAAGCATTTAACATTGATCTAGTAGCTTTAGTATCTATTAGAAAAGGAATACTGCTGTCTTGAACTTAATGTTAACGAATGGTCTTTTTTGGTGTACAGGTGTGAAAGGAAATAGCTGTTATTCCTATTCATGGCTATTTTGTTGCCAAGCTGGTAGCTGCCAAGGAGTGTTTCATGTAGGGGGTTGTAGCCTCACATTGTGGTGGATATTTTGCTAACCTTGTGGTGGCAGCTGATGTTCAAATGGGTTGTTAAACTGCATTGGTGCATCTACTGGCTGCAGGAAAGGACAATTTTCCCTCCAATGACCATTTTGGCCGTAATTAAAACATGGATTTGAATCTAATCTTTGTTTCTGTCCTTGTGAATTTAGAGTATTATTAAAATTTTGAGGAAATGGTCCTTGATTTTGAGAAAATCTGAATCTATTACGTCCCCCTCTTTCTTTTCTATTTCTGGTAAACTGTTCGAGCTGTAGGTTTAATACTTTTTTTTGTCGCTCCTCTTGTTGCTTTAGTTTTTTATGAATAAGGGTGTCTGCTAAATAGTGAACCTTATTAGCAACTTCATGCAGCCCCAGACTTGGCCAGGTTAAGCTAACCTTTTTTTAGCTGGTCTTGAATGGGGGGCTAGGGGTGATAAAAAACAGCTGAGAGACCACTTGCTGCCAGACCTTTAGTAGGTTCTGTATAACCTGAAAAGGCTTCAAAGACATCTGTCATGTGCCATAAACAAGACTCAAATGACTCATCTTCTCTCTATGTGATTGCATTTAACCTGGATCAGTTCGGTACCAGTAAACATACTACAGTAATAGCCTGTAATATACAGGTCCTAGCTGCCTGAAAAGCCTCTATGTCTGTATGCTGGGGAACAGGATACATTTAAATAGAACAGGTGCAATGGATGTGTCCATCACTGCTCTGAGATCCTTTAAAGTAGGATTTTGCAAATGAACATGCTCTTTTAAGATTTTCATATATTTTGCTGGATTTGTTCTGACTGATGGAAGAGAGTCCAAAATAGTTTGTAAATCAACAGCAGACCAAGGGCAAACCACATTTATAGTAGAAGGTGCTTCTTTATTTCTGAAGTATGCTGGGTTCGAGACTTGTCGCAAAAGATGTATGTGAAGGGTTGGAGTAACTACACTGTCTCTTTTTTTGAGGAGGAATCAGAATTATCTTTCACGGTCCTGAATTTATCAGGACCAAAATAACTATTCCCATCTATAACTATCAGGAACTGGGTAATAACTTTGCATGAACGTAGTTTCTGTCGTCTAGGAAGAGAAGATAATACCCCCTTTGTACGCCGCTTCAGAAAGTTAATAAACATTTGAGGTTATTTAGACTGGGTATGGCCTGAAACAGAAGAGGAAGAAGTTTTGGGATGGCTAAAGGAAGGAGGCAACTGAGGAGTTATGAGTTGTTTGGCTAGTGGAGGTGAATGACTCAGAAGGTTGCCTTCCTTGAGAAGGTGGTGAAACAGTAATTTCTGAGGTGGAAGAAGAGATAGCAGAATTTTGCTGGTCAGGGGCAGATGGTAGTGCATTATAAGGTGGAGGTGATGCAGGGGCAAAACTAAGCAATCGTCATCAGATGACTTGCAGCTGCCAAGTTGCAATTTTTATAATTTTTTTAAGACGATAGAGCCCATACCCACAATGTTTCTGACAATCAGAATGTTAAAAATAAAAGATACCCCACTCGCGTACTAACTCGTATGCATGCGAAACCTACACTTAACCTGTACAAATCTTTCAAATGGCCCAGAAAAAGTGATTTTTTTATAGAAGCAGCTCCAGGCAATTAAAAAAAATCAGAGTCTTTAAGGCACCATCTGTTACGGTTTAACCATAATAAAATAAACTTTAGTCACTGGCAGATTAAAATATAGTTTATTAAAAGAAATAACACACACACGTGTGGGAGACAGTACTCAGGAAGTCATGTCTCCCTGAACAAAAGAATTCATAATCTTTTATAGAAAAACTTTAAAAAACTAGTAAACTTTTTCAATCATACAGCTGCTACTATCCAATAGAAAAATGCTAACTAACACAGTCCACAATAGTTTATTCTTCATACCATTACTAAATATCTAAGGGAAATACATCAAGCTTAGTAAAAATAGATTTGCAACTTCTAATCTACATTTCTAGCTTAGTCATGTGATTTAGAAAGAATGCTGCCTCATGCTCAGGAAATGAAACTTAGCATTCCATACTTTTCTATGTTTCCGCTTGCGCTGTTGAAACACATAACACTAACCTTCTGCAACATGTGCAATTTAATTTCATTTTAACCCTTTACACTGTGTTTGACACATCCACACAAATTAACTTTGACTGTCAAAAACATTACCACTACAGTTAAGCTTTGCAGACCTTCACTCATTTAACAAATGACTCCAGTTTTGTCACCACACAGATAGTTGCATATGTTTAGTCAGGTACATGCCAAAAGAGGCATTTATACTTAATGATGAGTCTGATAAGGGACAAGTGGCACTATGACTTCCTTGGACCTACATATCATACCCTTACTTATAAGTTGGTTGACATAGAATGATTTACTTATGGCCTTGGCCACATGTTGGTCAAAGGCCAGATTACTGTCTACATATGTTCCCAAATCCCTGACTACCAGGTTATTTCTTATAGGTGTCTTATCAATGGAGTAATTGGCTTGGGTGACAGTTTTCCCAAAAGGTACTATAATGCATTTCTTGGCATTGAGTTTTAGGCTGTGACTTTGGCACCAGTCACTTGTGCGTGATAAATCTATTATAATATGTTTTTTGTCATGTGGGTAATCTATGACAGCTCCCAATTTGCAGCTATCTGCGAACATGGTCAGCCAAAGGCCCTTGACATTAGCCTTTACCTCTGAGAAGTGGATGCCAAATAAGAGTGGTCACAGCACAGAGCCATAAAGTACACCACTGATGACCACTCTCTTAGTGGAGGTGGTATCACAAATCCTGACTTTCTAGGTGCTGTCTGTGACTTAGCTGGCCATGCAGTGGAGTTATATAAAGGCTTATACCCACAGTTCAGTGAGTCTGTCAACAATACTAAAGTGGGGTATTGCATCAAATGCCTTAGCCAGGTCTAGGTAAGTGGTATGCACCATTTTCCTCTTATCCATTAAACAAAAATAAAATAAAATAAATAAAGGGGCGTATATTTACTAAAAAGGCCAGAAAAGACAGACAACTGGTGCAGAGTAAGCAAGCCCACTCTGATAACAGCAGATCAAGTTACACTAGCAGGATGAGTGCTGGAGGACTTGCTGGGGGCACAGAACCTGTTAAGACCCAGCTCGGTTCAATTACTCAAAAGGTGGGGATGTTGTGCTGCCTGGCAGCGCAACTAATGGAAGTGACAGTACTGCAACTGTTAACTTATACAAATGACTGAAGGGCATAATATAGAAATATACCTAATTGTATATGGGTGTGGAAGCATATCCAGAATTATTTACATGCACCTCAAACTTCCCAACATGGAAATATACAAATTGCAGTAAAATATTAAAGTAAGACAGCAACCTGGCCACCACCATGCAACATTAAACACAGAACAAACTACTGGTTATGTTCAGAAACTCAATGTATAGAAATAACAAGGGGGCTCTAAAAGGGGGAACTGCTGTTTTTATGTTGACAGAATTGAAGGCCCCCACTTACAGACTTACTTGGAAGTGCATCACACCGCTATAACACAATGCTGACAATTACCTGACAATAAATATATGTACAAGTAATGTCTCATTCAGGATTAGTATACTGCATGCAACAATGCCCTCATCATTTTACATACACTCTTTTCACATGCAGTACCTGATTTACAAAATTCAAAGACACAAAACCATACAACACATACAACTTTACATTCTCTCAGTGTTTCAGCTTATAAAGAGAATGAGACACATGATGGCTTACTGGCCCAGGGCAAACACCTGTGCCACCACTAACCGTTCAGTACGCTTCCTAAGTCACAAATTGCCACTCAGGAGAAGCAGGGTCAGCAGGTTGCTGGCCATCTCTCCAGTTTCATATGGTAAAGGCCATCATAGCATAACACAGCAACACTGAGGCTAGCGTTGGACAGAAAGTCTGATGATGATGGGTGATGACCTAAGTAAAAGGTCTCTTCTGACCTCACACTACAGCATGAACGTATCCTGGCTTCTCCTCTATGTGCATATTCCAGGCAAAGTTTAAGAACATCTTTCTACCACTCATGATGACCTAAATGACAGTCTAAATTCCACGATGCTAAGCTACTACAAAAAGATGCAATCAGGTTCACAGTCTTGTATATAGCCCCTCAGTTATGAAAGCACTACAACAGTAGTGGGGGGTACAAATCAGCCACCTGGGAAGATCCAACCAGTGTGCAACCTAATATGTCAGGTGGAGGGAGGTTAGCAACAAAACAGAGAGAGATTTACACAGCAACATGCAGTGTTATTCTCATATATTAAACAATGAACACAGTCTTGTGTCAAAATGATATGCATACAGACACACATGTAGTAACAAGTGCCTGACACAGACTCTAAGGCTTGCTTACCTCATTGCCATCCATACCGAGAAGCACTGTGTTTCCTACATTATCTCCTGTAACCACAAGCTGCCGGGTAGCCGAGACATCAACACTGCAATACCAGAAACTACAAAAGAAGTAAAAGCATTAGGGTAAAACATCTGCAAGTAGTATTTTAGGCATAAATCTATGCATATATCTAGCTAGAATTTTTTTAAACTGCTTATTTACACCTCACTACAAAATAACAGAAATAGTAGTATGTGATAAAAAGAAAAATATGCTAACTGCATCACTGCAAACATCCATCCAACACAGGTCTTGGAACAATATTATTCTGCAAATTTACATTGTGTTCAAAGAGGTCCCCATTACGTATGCCTACCCCGACTTTTCTTGCCATAAAAGTATGGTCAGTATTCATGAAAGTCCGTGTAGCCTCTGTGTAGAGCCTACATGGAGGATTTTCATGCTACCTGTAGCACTGTATAGAGTGCATGATCCCTGCATTATTAATGGGCTTCGTGCACTCTACACAGTGAGCAGCTCATTCATGTGCTGACATGAAAGAGTTTTCAACTGCTTACATGGAATAATTTCCTTGTAAGCACTGAAATGTGTGTAGATGGAAGCTAACTGAATGGTTTACCAATGCTAGTTATGTTTGCTTAGTTACTTTTAATGTAGAAATAAGTATTATGTACTGTAAATGTACGTAAATGTAATCAATTTATTTTTTATTTTTCCGTTTAAATCTTAGCACACATTTACACAGCACGCCGCGAAGGGCAGCGGCACTAATCCTTGCAAAGTGAGGATAATCCAAAAATGAGCAAAGGAACCAATGAATCAGTATGTGGCCTGTAACTGACATGCTGAAATGCCAATATTGAGATACATCTATTTAAAATGGTTGTATTGTAGTTTGTTCCCTTTATATGTGAAGTTTAAGCGTAGCTGGGCAGGATGGCACACAGTAGGGCATTGAACAGCAGTGCATAAATGTCTGGGAAGAGCTACATAGAAATGCATAGCTGCAAATTTGAATGCTGATTTAGCTTTGTGGTTAGAATTTTGGTTTTGCATGCAGTAGTTCATGGTTCGAATACCAAGGCAGGTCATTTGTCTTTTACAGGGGAAAGCATTGTGAAATAATTTATTATCTATTTAATGATATAGCGATTGATAGTTGTTAACCAGGGTATTGTAGCTGGCTCAAACGTCCAGTGTCAGTGGATATATGATGTGAAATCCCCATGTAAACACAAGTGCCCCAAACAGTACAGTCACACCCCAAAGTAATATAATCAAAGCACATAGGGAGGTGTCATGTAAAGTAAAATATAATCACTTAATAATATGTCAGTAAAAAGTAATTAATGTCCAATTCATTAATTTCCTTTAAATGAAAACTGAGCAATACTTAGCAGTGCTTAGCTCTGCTTAACTGGTTTCAGCATTGCTAAGAAGTATACCTGTAAGCAGCATTCAGCCCAGCTAACCGGATTTGCGCACTGCTCAGCATTTGTCCCTTTAAGCACTGCTCAACTTAGTTTAGCAGGTTTGCGCACTGCACAGCTGAGCTGTGCTCAGCATTTTCAAAAATGGTCCAATAATGGCAAAGGGTGGAAATATGGCCTTATTTAAACTGCACAGGTGGGAATACAGCTAGAAGCTGTTGTAATTTGGTCACTGCAGGAGCCATGTCTGGAATTGGAGAGGGAGCATACTTTCAGAAGCAGCACTGGGGCATTTTGGATTCCAGGGTCAAGGCTGGGCTCCTTGTGCAACACCATGACAACAGACTGCTGCAGGGCCAGTACCAGGGCTCCCAATACAAATGTGAGGTCTGGGACCATCTGGCATGCAACCTCACCAGTGTCACTGGAATCCCCCGAACTAGTGAGCAGGTACGACATCACTATGCCGACCTAAAGTGGAGAAAAGGGGTGCTCTTGGCCCAATGAATCCAAGATGCTTGAGACAGTAATGCAGCTTGTAAGTATTCCACCCATAGCTGTACCAAATTCTAGCCTGAGTGTGTGATAGGCAGGTATGCATAATGGTTGTTTTTCCCCTACAGCTGCAGAGGTGAAAGCTGGTAACATCAAAGCCCATGCAGACAAACTGGTGAGGCTGCGCTGAGAATCTGGTGAGTACAGATCTATCTTGCAGTATATAGTGCAATAAATAAGAAAGAGTACATTGTTTACTGCCAGTAGGTATAGTGTGTTTTGAGTGCACTGAATAAATTGTCAGACCAATATTGATCTACAGGATGTGCAGTGCTACTGAAAGTAGAATTGCAACTGTAATAAAGCACTGTGTCATGTTACTCAAATAAAGATTTATACCACAAACTGTTGTGTTTACTCTGATATATTGTTGAAGAAATAGAATGTGCACAGGTGCTTCACAGCAAAAATGGCTATGAGAGCATGCATTAACTGAGGTTGTTCTGATAACCAGCTGTTATGCAAAACTGTAGATTGTGGAACTGTACAACAAGATATAAATGAAATAAGAAATATGTCCTGCACAAAGATATGAATCTTGAATAGTAATGTGTAATGTATTATAGTGTGTCCCCTGCAGCATTGCCTTGTGTTAACCTTTACATTCCAGCTCTTATTATTTCAAAGGATTAATACACAGTACACTATCTGTCATGCATGAATCTCAGGCATATGTTCAACTGTCACCACAGTCTTTGGTGACACTACACATAGATTACAAGGTCAGACTGTCTACCCAAGAGATTATTAGGAAAAAATCAATCAAGAAAGAGACAGCAGGTCATCAGTAGCTCATTGTGATGAGAAATAGCTTTGTTGTTCATGTTTGCATACCCAGACCATGGTTTGAATCCAGGCAGTGGTACTAAGATGTGTGAATATTTACACTCAAGTAATCCTGAATATTTGTAGAAGCAGTTAGGTAGTGTTAACAGATATGTTCTACACCGGTCTTACAAGTAAATAAATGTTTGTAGTAGCTGTATGAAGGGTATACTAATAAACGGTTTACTATCATAATTTCGAAGACAACTCGGTCGACCGCACTATGTTCGAACACGGAAAGTTGAACATGGCAATGCTGAACTTCAAAAGCAAGCCTAGGAATGGGTTTTAACATGGGTCGAGATAGGGGTTCAATGCTATTGCCAAACTACAAACCTCCCCCTATCACGACCCATGTTAAAACCCATTCCTAGGCTTGCTTTTGAAGTTCGACATTGCCGTGTTCGACTTTCCATGTTCGAACATAGTGCGGCCGACCGAGTTGTTTTCGAAATTATGACAGTAAACCTAATAAACCATGCACAACTGTTCCACTGTCCAACCCCATGCCTGCAAATGACAGCAGGACAGGTACATACACCATGCAGTCTTCCCGATACATGTCTCTCAAGTGTCATACTGTCACGGCTAGTGGTCACTGTGGCCAATTACCTTGGACACAGATATGGATCCAGGTGGAAGTATGCCAGCAGCACCCTCACAAAACATCAGTGCAGGGTACACCTTCTTTGTCATATATGTAACTCTGACATGTATGAGTGCACCCTAATCATGTACCCAGAGTTGTCAAAGTTTGCCCCATACCATTCCAGGTTGAGAGTTTAACAGTTATGCATGTGGTAGAGAAGCTATGGGCCATAGGTAGATGTAAAATGAGGGCAGACCTGTAGAGTACTGAGAAGTAATGTTGTGAAAAATAGATGCCTATACAGTTAATGGACTTCTTTTCTCTCCCCCCACACCTTATCTGCATCAATAATTATTATATATATACTACGGGTATGTTCTCAAAATCTAATGTTGGGACTTGTGTTGTATTATTGTTCATATATTTAATTAGTTGCATGTTAACATACCTAGTTCAAATACCATTGTTGGTGACCTGTTGCCGTAAATGTAACTGGCATGCTGTTACAATGCTGAAGTCAATTCCATTTATGCACATGTTCTGTTTCCTATGCAATTGTTTCACTTCTATTGTTCTGAGCTAATTGAAACATTCATGCATGCTATTATAACTAATTTTGAAATGTTTTGCTCATAACTAACCAATACATTTTGAAAAACCTTAACACCATAGCACATTTGGGAAGGCAGATCCCAGCAGAAACGCCTGTCCCATCTCACTTGGCCGTGGCACCGGGCCCCAGTACATGTGGGACCCAACCCGGAGCTGTCTCCTCCACTGGTCCTGCACCATCCTTGGGTGGAACCGCCTCAGGGGAAGGGGCCCACACATCCCCAGGAGCGGGCACAGAGAAAAACCCATCATCCACAAAAAGTTTCAAGGTATGGTGCGCAGGGTAATCCAAACAGAGTTGGATGGACTTCTGAGGCAGATTGAGGGCAGACAGGCACACTTCGAGGGGCAGCCTGCCCCTGTTGTCCAGCCCCCAGCACAACCACCTTCAGGGCTGTGTAGGGGCAGTGGTGACTGCCCACGGGTGGGGACCTCAGTCCCACTGTTTCCATCTGGGTGCACATGGGCCTCCGATTCCCAACCACCCTCCCCGTCCAAGGTGTTTACCCCCCCTCATGTGCCATACTCCTCTCCTGTCGGCTGTCTTGTCTGTCTGCAAAAGCAACCTCTCCTACCCAACTTACCTCCCCAAATGTACCTACAACCTTTCCCCAAAATCCCACTCTCACCTTAAAAAAAGGGCATCTGTCTCCCCAAAAACACATGTCCTATACATAGCTCTCTATTTCCCAAGTACACTAACATCAATCAATTTACCCCTGAATTACTCAACCAATGTATGTTGCCCACACATGTATGTCTCCCACACCCCTCCCTGTGTGGTGTGAGGCTCTAAATTCCAAAATGTCCACATCATTCACAGCTGTTGCTGCAGATGAAATGGAGGGCTATGGTCCTTTCCTATACCAGTCCTGCAGATCCCTAGCTGCCTTTCACATTGATTTTCCTCCTGTTTGCCCCCATTTCACCACTTTCCTCTCACCCTTTTTTCTTTTCTTTTTTTGAAATCAGAGTTGGTTTAAGCGGGAATAAGCAGCGCTAAGTAAAGCCAAAAAGGACTAAGCACCTCTTGGCATTGCTTAGCGTCACGCAAACACACTTAAGACTGCTTTAATCACTCTGTCTCAATCAGCTCCTGTTTTGCCAAGCAACAAAATAACCAGCCCTGGCAGGTCCCGAATTCAGGACCCGGTGCATTATAGTTAGAGCAACATTAGGAAAAAAAACATATTACTACCAAGCTCAAACCCAAGACCCTGTGCACTAGGGTCAGAGCAACTACTAAGCCATATGAGCTGTAGGAATTTGTGATGCTTTTTCAAACATGTCATGCATTACAGTCACTTAGCAGTAGGGAAAAAAAAGCTATCACTGCCAACTCTTGGATCCAGGACCCTCTACACTAGAGTTAGAGCAATGTATCACTACACCAAATCAGTGTGATCCCTTCAACTATGTGGTGAACCACATACAAGCAATTCCTGATGACTGCCAATACTTGGTGCCTGAATGCAACTATGTTGCCATCCTGGGTACCCAGGCTTGTCATTGCAGTCTGTGTGTTTATGGTGTTGGCGCTGATGTGGGACATGGTGGGGACTTGTACTTGCTGTATGGCATGCTGACACTGTTGTCTGCATACACCTTGAGGCTGGGACCTTGAGAGCATTCCATACCCACTGTATGGCTTATCGCAGTGTGTTAACAGCAGTTTGTGGTTCAATGGCAGAGTGGAAGATACTTACAGTTCACACAGCCTTAGGGTGTATTTACATATGTGGGTGGAGCCAATTAGCATTCATGCCTATATACTTGTGGGTTATTGAGGGCACCAGTTAGTCCTAGGTTCTTCACATGTATATATATTGTACACACGCAAGTGACAACGAATGGCTTTGCAACATTATCATATGTGGATTGTGGGACATGACCTGTAGTAAAGTGACAGTTGGCAAGACATGCCATGGCCACGGCAAGTGCAACACACAGGACTTCCTCTGGTTTGCTACTATTACACTTTCTTTTGTGTGACATTACTTTAGCTTACACTATTTGTCATAGCATTGAGGTGCTTTTGCTGTGCAATAACTGCTCTATGCAATCAGTACCGGACTGAATGACATTTTTGTTGTCCTACACTCTTGGGACCTCTTTACTGTTTTGGTTGTCAGAGGTCACACCTTGCCAAACAAGGACTGCAACCTGCAGGGTGGTACAGACAGTGGCCATACCTGTGACCTCTGACTATGTCTTCAGATTGTCCTGATGTTTGACACATACTTTCTTTCCATCTGTCATAAAATGAGGTTTTCTGGCGAACTGTGGGAAAATCATCACAGACTAACATTGCAGACTGATGACCGCTATTGTCATATAACAACACATACACTTTGGAAAGTGCATTCACATGCACAACTTGTTCTGGTATCTACTTTCCATGCATGTCAAAGCAATATGTGAAGGTTGTGCTCAATGTTTGGGGTTTGCCCCATTTTTCCATATGGATCTAACCTGATGTCTTTCTGTGCAGGGTTGAGAGGTATGCTGATGGCCATAACACAGATAGACTGCTGCAAGGGAATGTATGTACTCACACACACACACAGACACACACACACGCACACACACACACACAAACACACACACACTCATGACCTGCCCTTGCTGATAGCACAGCCTGAACCTGCCTAGTTGTACAAATGATACTGCTCTATATACATAACACAAACTCCACACAGCTACTATAGTGTTGCAGTGTCTGCCACTACTATTCAAGTAGGTGGCAATTGCAGGGGCTGTTAGGATTGCCAATGGTGGGTTCACAGGCCCTTAACATGGCATGGCCATCCAAAACAGACAGACAGCTGCATGGGGACATGCATTAAAACACACATGCACACAGAGTTGACACTTTTCCTATCATATGATCTACCTCTCTAGTTATGTACAATACAGACTGATATGACTATTGCATGTGCCACAGTGCCTTTGTGTTGGAAAATGTGTGACTGTGCTTGTAATGCTGATGCATCAACTGTATCTTTAAAGAAATGCCATGGGGAGGGGATCAACAGGCCTTAAAATGGTATAACCAACACACACAACAGCCACAGGGGAAATGCTTCACACACAAACACACACAGTAGTATACTTGGCTGCAATGAGATTCAAACACCTACCTACCTACATGTACATACTATAGTGCTGCCTATTTATCACACAAGCCACAATGTTTATAGGGCCGATAAGTGCCCAAAGGTACATCTAAGGTGAATGACTTCAGCAGCCCTTGTAAAGTAGGGCGATGGGAAGTGTACTGGGTAGAACAGGCCTCAAAATGGTATAACCAACACACACCCACATAGGGTATGGTTCTTACCCACATGCACACAGTATCACAGTCGTCAGTATTGAGATTAGAACCCTAGCTATCTAGTCATTTGTACTACAGTGTTACAGAGTTATTGCACATGCCATGGAGCTTATAGGGCTGAAGAGTATCCAAAGGTACATCTAAGCTGAATGACATCAGTAGGTCTTCTAAAGTAGGGCAATGGGAAGTGTACTGGGTGGGAAAGACCTCAAAATACTTTCACATACAAACAGAAATGCACACACACACACATACTAACAAACACACATTTGCCAGGTCTGAGATTAGAACATCTACCTATCTAGTTATTTGTACTACAGTGTTACAGTTATTGCATGCGCCACAGAACTTATAGGCCTGAAGAGTGTCCAAAGGTACATCTAAGGTGAATGACATCAGCAGGTCTTCTAAAGTACGGCAATGGGAAGTGTACTAGGTGGGAAAGGCCTCAAAATACTTTCACCTACACACACACACACACACACACACACACACACACACACACACACACACACACACACTTGTCAAAACTGAGATTAGAACCCCTATCTAATTATTGATAATACAGTGTTACGCAGTCATTGCACAAGTAATGGAGCTTATAGGTCTGAAGAGTGTCCAAAGGTACGTCTAAGGTGAAGAAAAACAGTGGGTCTTCTAAAGTAGGGCAATGGAAAGTACACTGGGTGGGGAAAGGCCTCAAAATACTTTCACCTACAAACATAAACACACACACACAAACAAACACACACACGCACACACTTACACGCACACATTTGCCAGAATTGAGATTAGAACCCCTACCTATCTAGTTATTTGTACTACAGTGTTACACCGTTATTGCACACGCCACAGAGCTTATAGGCCTGAAGAGTATATAAAAGTACATCTAAGGTGAATGACTTCAGCAGGTCTCCTACGTAGGGCAATGGGAAGTGTACTGGGTGGGAAAGGCCTTAAAATACTTTCACATATACACACACACACACACACACACACACACACACACACACACACTTGGCAGGATTGAGATTAGAACCCCTACCTATCTAGTTATTGGTACTACAGTGTTATGCAGTTACTGCACAAGTCACAGAGCTTATAGACCTGAAGAGTGTCCAAAGGTACATCTAAAATGAATGACATCAGCAGGTCTTCTAAAGTAGGGCAATGGGAAGTGCACTTGGTGGGAAAGACCTCAAAATACTTTCACCTACAAGCATAAATACACACGCAGACACAATTACAAACACACACACTTACACACATTTGCCAGGACCGAAATTAGAACTCTTACCTATCTAGTTATTTGTACTAGAGTGTTACACAATTACTGCATGCGTCACAGAGTTTATAGGCCTGAAGAGTGCCCAAAGGTACATCTAAGGTGAATGACATCAGCAGCTCTTCTAAAGTAGGGTAATGGAAAGTCTCCTGGGTGGGAAAGGCCTCAAAATACTTTCACCTACACACACACACACACACACACACACACACACACACACACACACACACACACACACACACACACACACACAAACAGGCAGATTATGTGATATTACAACCCCTACTTCACTAGTATTACACAATGGAGCTCACCTTCATGCTGGCACATGTAACTGGTTACAACTGGTATGCAAATGTCCGCAGCCGGACATCAGTCTATACCTTTCAGGATATCTCTGTCTATGACTCACTCTCTGTTTATGTCTCCCTGTCTCTCTCTCTCTCTCCCTCACACTGTCTCTCTCTTCCCCCTGTCTATGTGTGTGTATGTATTGTTAAATGTTTCCCATATATCTCTGTGTATCACACGAAACAGATGCAGATACATCACATATGGGTCACCTACAGATAGTGGTGGGTCATCCTGTGTGATGAGAGTAGGTAGAGACAGTTAAGGTGTACATAGCTGTCTGCATGCAATGACATATATGGACAATACAATTATATAGTCCGATGTGGCTATAGACATGGGCTGTAATTCTCTACATGTAGGAGCATGCCCAGTATGACTTTCTATAGTAAGAGTGGGACTCCATTCCAGAGATAGATGTACTTTGGTCCGGGGTTTTGTGTGCCTCAGCCATACCTCTCAACCTGTTAGTGCAAGAAATCTGGAGATAACCTGCCAAAATGGGGGGGACAATGGCCCAAACATAGGGAGATACTGTACATATTGCCCTTACAAACGCAGAAAGTTGCTAGAGTAACACGGTTTGTTTTAGCAGACATTTTACGGACATATATGACGTCCAACACTGAAATCTATTGTGTCATTACTTACTGAAAGAAATCCTCAGATCATCACAGTGATTTACCTGAGAAATACAAAATGTATGATGCACAGACCAAACTTATCAGCCAAACGATTGACATTCTTGCCCAATCCAGCCAGTTGAGAGATGTGGCTACAGCCAATTGGCTGATGAAGCTGTGTAAACAATCCAGCACCTCAGTGATATACTAGCTGGGGATCTCCTGCTTGTGTGACATTCTTAACTGAAAAGCCATATCCTGGTGTGGGTACACAGTGCAGTCTACTGAGCAGAGATGTCCATAATATATGTGGTATATTCCACACAGCACTGTGATTTCCTAGTATGTCAGTAGCAGAGCAGTATATAATAATGTGGTGAACCACTGACAGACCTTTGTTTATAGGTTGATATGAGCATAGTTGGCTATTGGCCCTGAAGCCCTTATAACTCCTGCAGATGAGAGTGTAGCCCATGTTACGGCATGTCAGCACCCAGAGCCCCTGTCCAGCAGGGACAAAGGTGGAATCAAAGGACTGTATTTTCTGTTTCCCATGCACTTATACGGGGAGCAATTCACAAGAGGTATTGAGGCACTCGGCTTGATGTGGACAGGGAGTGTATTCCACAGATAAGGGAGTCTGTGGGACATGTATCTCTCACAACAAGCCACATTGATATTACAGACCAGGTTGATGCTGCACCTACAGGTTGATCGAGTGGGCCTTGACTTCCACATGTGCAACAGTCCCATCAAGGCAGGGTCTGGATTGCTTTGTATGCCAGACAGAGATCACCTCTGAGGAGTCTGTATGGAACTGAGTAGAGGGACAGTGCTTTTAGCCTACCTGTGTAGGGTAGGTGTTTGAGGTCCTGGATTCTCCCGGACAGGAACATCTGTGGTGTCTCCAGCTGCTGCATGTGCTTTGTGAGGTACATGCCGAAGGGGGTGTTGTGCAAAATAATCGGCCTTATAAGGTTAGAGTACATGGATATTATGACCTCTTTGTCCCTGGAGGAGATACCCTTACTTTTGAGTTGGCCCATCTATGAAGCTTTCTGTACAATGGAAGCAACGTGGTGGTCAGAATTCAGGTTACTATCAACCTGGGTGGCCAAATGCCTCACTACTGACTGTGTATGTAGGACATTGTTGTTAGTGTGATAATATGTGGGAATGTCAGTCTCCCTGAAGGGGATGATGATGCACATGCAGGCATTCAGCTTGAGGCCATGTTTCTGGCAGCAGTCATTTGTTTTGGTGAGACCCTTTTGTGGGATGTCCACTTCACTTTGGGAATTGATGACTGTTCCCAGTCTGTTTTTAGTCAGCCATAGGCCAGTGTTTTTGGCCTGCACCTCAGGGAAGTATATCCCATATACCAGAGGCCCCAAGACCGATTCCTTGGGTATGTCACTCATTGTGGGTGTACTACTTGAGTTGGCTACCACTATTATGATTAGGTGGGTTCTATCAATGAGCCAGTTTGCTACCCATCTGGTAACAATATGGATTGATGGCTAGTTGACAGAGTTTATGTACTATGGCCAAGTGGGGAATAGTGTGTAAGGTTTTGGCCAAGTCAAGGTGGCCTGTCTGCACCATCTTTCCCTCATCCATGCCTTTGGTGGCTGTCCCAGGAAAGTCAGATTTCACAGACATACCTCCCCTTGACAAAGGCAGACTTGTGGGGTCGACTATTTGGAGTTTGCTAATGTCCCTGTTAATGAGGTCCAAGATAACCCATTGCATGGCCTTGCAGATCAGGCTAGTTAGGCTGATGGGTCTTTAATTTCCTGGATCGGTGAACACTCCACCTTTGTGTAAAGGGATGACAGCAGCTGTCCACCACTCTGCTGTCACAAAGGCAGTACTCAGGCTTTAGTTGAGTAGCGGTGCATAATAGTGCTGATAGGTCATGCCTGAGTTCATGTAGGTTGCAGCCTGGAATGTATTCATGTTCCATGGAGGCTGTCTTCTTGACTTTGAGAGGGAAGTGATGCCCTCTTCCCTAGTGATATGGGCTGGGTGGTCAGGTACTGGGGATGCCCTGCTTTACTGATAGGGGGCAGAGGGGAGACATTTCCGCTGAATCTGTCAGTCAGTAAATTGGCTATATCTACACCACTTGTGTATGTGATGTCCTTGACCACCAGTTCTGCACAGATTTGGGAGCTTCCTTTGTGAATGCAGACATATGTGAGGAAGGCCTTATGATTGCCTGTCTTAGATGTGGGCAATTTGGACTCAGTGTTGCCTTTAGAGGATTTCACTGGTGCTCTTATTTATTTGTTCAGGCTAAGGAGAGATTATTTGCAATTGTGCACCTGCTCCTTCTCGGTCCTGGACAGCAATGTTATCCTTTTGTTACATAGTTCCTTTATTGTAGATGTTTCCAGACAGGTTTAGTCTCCCTTGCGGATGATGATGATGTCCTGTCAGGTATTCCTGATTCCATGCATCTATGTATGTATGCATATATATATATATATATATATATATATATATATATATATATATATATATATATATATATCTATATATCTATATATCTATATATATATATATATATATATATACTGGTATAGTACCTTTGTGTACATTTGGACGTTGCTGCCTGCCTGATCCTCCAGTGGGGCAGGGAGCTGTTCAGCTGTTTATACCATCCCTCTGGTGGTTGTGAACAGCTTGGGAGACATTTTCATTTTACCATGGCTAGAAGGGGGTCAGAAGAGATGGTGATATTGAAAGTGATCACTTTTTTGGGGGATCTTGCCAGGGAGGGTGATACCGTAGAGGTGCTGCAGTGGTTAATCATGTTGGTTACTGCCAAGTCCGACATATGCATCATATCTTGTGGGGGAATCAAGTAGCTGTCCTAAGCATTTAACATTCATAAGATGGAGGAATCTCTGTGCATTTCTGTTCTGGCATGGTTGGTTTTCCAATCAATGGCTGGGTAATTAAAGTCTGCCAGGATCAGGGTAAAGGGTTGAATCTTGATAGATTTGTAGAGGGCCAGATATGTGGGGTTGGTAACTTGAGTCAGACATGTTGGCCTGTAGCTACCTATAATTTACATAGATTTCTTGTCAACGGTTAACTGCACTTAGAATTTCTCGTGTGTGTCAGACTGTTTGACAAGCCTGGAGGTGTGTGTCTGTCTAACATATATTTATACTCCACCTCCTTTGGCTTTGCTGCCCATATTTTGGGGTCTGGCTGTGTGATAGGATGAGTGACCAGATAAGGATGGGTTGCTCTCCGCAGCTGTGGCCCAGGTTTCTGTAAGTGCACAGATGTCACCATCTTCCAGGGTTACAACTGCTTGCAATTAGTGCATTTGTCTGTTTAGATTCCTAGCATTTAGCAGCATGGCCTTTAATTTTCATTTTGTTGAGGGTTTTATGTTGGTAGTATGGACCCAATGGCTTTCCCTAAAAAGACACTATTGAGGAGGCAAGGGACATTGCCAGAGGCCTGCAGGCCAAGTGAGACAGATGCAGACCATCTCTAGCAAAGCAGCATGGTCTGTCGATCATATGCTCCCAGGCTGCCAGGCAGTGAATCCCCCTGGAATGACACCAGTAAGTAAGCCAATTGTTACTGACAATCATTTTTTGTTTGTAGTGCACCATCATTCTCGGTGACGGTAGAATGCTGCTTAATCCTAGGGACATAACTGGATGGGGCACATATTCAGCAAGGTGAATCATGTCTGTCTTCCTATAATCCAGGGAGGTACATCTGATGTCATTCACAACACCATTGACTGGGACAGAGTCAAAACAGTACCTGTTGTGGAGTGACTTCAGTGCATGTGTGATATGGCAGATTCTGGCACCTGACAAACAATAAGCATGACTTTCTCCTTATCCAGCCTGGTGAGAGGCACATCTGTGTGTCTCACAATGGAGTCTCCTATAAGTAATATGTTGGGTTTATGGTAAGGCCTTAGTGGTTGCGAGGCACTGGGTGTGTGGACTATGCATGGTCTGTGGTGTGGAGGTTTGTGGAATTCACATGTGTTTTTGCCTCTGAGGTATCCTTTGTTTGGGTTTTTGTTTTGCTGAGGACTTCCACTTACGTGAGTGTGTGTTGTGTAGTTGTGGGTGATGTTTACTGACTCCATACACTGCAGGGACTTATGTTACTGTACAATTTGTTCTGGTGTGCATATTCTCCATTTGTCTGGCCAGTGGTTCCCATTCCCCTTGTGTGTGTTTCTTTGTCCTTCTGTAGTACAATCACAGGCTTTGTCCACAGTGGGTGCTGTTAAGTATTTGTAATTCTGGTGTGAGCGGAGTAGATGCCATAGCATCACACACAGGGTTATGGACTTCACACCTCTGAGTGTAGCTAGTTAGCAGGGTGTCCATCATTGCACCACTACATCTGCTGTAGTCCTCAGACGGTTTGTGTTGCTATGTTATGAGGCTGCATGTTGGCCTAGCTGTTAAACCATCAGAGACTGACATCTGGACAGGCCCATATATGACAGTAAGACACAGGCCCACACATGGGGACAGGGTGTTAATAATGTCATGCCACACATAGAGAGTTGGGGGACCAGTTTGGTATTGCTTGCTTTTTCTTATGGGTATAACGTCTGTTTCTCCACTGTCTGCCATTTATGTTTTGACATGAACATTTCTTGTTTTGCAAATAGTCTGGCAGACAAATGCAATGTTAGGACAAGCAGAACAGATATACTAGGCATACTTGTGGTCCTTCTGTGACAGTCTGTCATTCCAGGGGGTATGGATGGTGGCCAGTGACTTGTTGTCAGTGCTGACACAGTAAGGTGGCAGACATTTATAACCTGGCAGTACATTAACGTTCAGGTACTTGCTGCCCTACTAGGCACTGCGTAGGTTACTGTGAGCTGTGTACTGTCCATATGCATGGCCCCCTGTCCCTGAAATATCCAGCTTTCCTGCAGTAATGGATATTGACTTCTGGACAGTGTGTACAACTGCTACCATAGGTGTAGCTGACATACAAAATAGTTGGCACAGAAAGTCTTGGAACATGGACGCTGTCAACCACATTACTGTACCTAGGCCACTAAACCACAACAGCCAAGAGTAAGTGCTGCCCACATCCTGACAGTATTAACAAAGCATATACATAGCTCATTGACCCCTGCATATTGTGGACATGCAACAAATTATCATGTTGATTGGGACGGACCTAGGAATGTGTGCTCTGCTGCTATTACCCTACAAACATAAATGTTACTGCACTTCTATGGGAACACAGGTATGTTGGGGGGGCATACCTGTCAACTGTACACATTTGCACAGACTGTGCAGACGTTGGCTTTACATTTTGTTTCCATTTAGCATAGTGTTGTGCCTGTCTTGGAGAATACTGGCATATCACTAAAGACTGAAGGTTAGAATGTAATGGCCAACATTTGAGTTTCAGACTGCTTACCTTTCAGAGACTAAATGCAACTGCAAGACTTGTTGTGATATCACTGTGAAAATCTGTAAGATGAACATTTCATCATTGTCTCTATCTGTGGGCCTTTGCCAAACATTTCTTTATGGTTTTCTACAGCTGACTTGCTGGGAGAGGCTGAGGGGTGAGTATGGGACCCCAACACTGACATCCATGCATATGACCTATGACCCACTCCCCCCAGTTTGTTAGTCCTCCACATATACTGCAGTGAGATTTATCACCTAGGGGACTACTGCATACTCTGGAAAAGACAGTATTGGGTGGACATTTCCTGTTGTCCCACATAGTTGTCAGTTGTCTGCTGCTATCCCAGTAGGCCACCCCATTCCCTTGCATATATGCAGCGATACCATAGATATGCTACCACACCGTACTATTCCATTCATTTATTAAGAAGAGTGAATTACCTTGTGCCTGTAGCAGTTGTGAGGATGGTGCTTGAGGGATGCTCAGTCAGATGCACACATTACACAGCCTATACATGGTAAGGTACAGGTAGTGTGATGTGTGTGGCATCCATTTCACTATGTGTACGAGCTGGAGAGAGGTGTCAGTCCCTGGGTCCCTAGGGTGTCAGTGCATGCCCTATGTGTTCCCTCTTTGCCAAGGCCAGGGCGTACTGGGCACGCCTACGTCTTCCTACAGAGACAGGCTCAGGAGGTTCCTCTTCTGAGTCTCCCTGTGCCTGTGGGGACCTTGGCAATGGTGTGGGGCTGTGTGTCCCTTCCCTGTGATGCTCCTGCTGCAGCCATTTCCTCAGGATCATATTGTGTAGCATGGCAGATACTATGAACATGTGTGCACATGTGGCTGGAAAGTGCTGCAGGGCTCCACCAGATATGTCAAGGCAGTGGAACCATGACTTGAGCAGCCCAAACACATGCTCTACAATATTCCTAGTTTGTGCATGTGCCTCATTATGACGTTCTTCAGTGGGTGTGTGTGTGTGCATTTCTGATGGGTATCACCATCCACGGTTCCAGTATACAGCCAGCATCCCCCACAAGATGGCCATACGGGATGTTCCCCTGGCAAAAGTCTGGTACAGCTGTGAGGAGTGCCAGATGTGGGAGTCACGATAACTGCCAGGGCTGCCAGCACACACACATTGATGATAATGCCCTGGGCAGTGCACACAACCTGGCAGTTGATGGAGTGATAGCCCTTATGGTTGACACACACTCTACCCTCTTCACCGGGTGGTGCTTTGATGTGGACATGAGTGCAGTCTATGGCACCCAGTACCTCTGGGTAGTGTGCTACATGGTGGAAGAGACGCATATTGCTGGTCCTCTCCTCAGGGGTGCTGGGAAAATAAATGTGCTCACTGGCATGTCTTAGCATGACATCCAGGAACTGGTGGAGTACCCTGGATGCAGATGCCTGTGAGACCCCATGGTGTCCCCAGTAGGTCTTTGGAAAGTACCTGTAGTTAGTATTCTTAAGGCTACACATACCTTTGTTTCCACTGGGATAGGTTCCCCTCTGTTGGCTCTGGGTCTGAGGTGCGGCCGGCAGAGCTCAGTGAGTTGCTGTAGTATGTCCCTGTCCAGCCTGTAGCGCTCTATCTCCAGCTCATGTAGCCCCTGAAAGGTTATCCTGGGTCTGAACACTCTTCTCCTCCTCTGTCTGGCCCAGTTGTCAGCATTATCCTCATCATTGCCCTCAGTCTGTAGCAGGTAGAGATGTAACAAAGCTGCAGCAGCTCCTATCATTTTGTCAGTAAAAATTCCCACGTGTGTCCTCCAATGGTGCAGAGTATGTGGGAAAAAACAGACTGAAGAGTGTCTGCATATTTTATACTGGTATGCTGCAGATGCAGCCTGTGTGACTGGCTAATTATGAATATATTCCACCTGACGGCTACATTACTGAGGGGTTTGAATGGGCCAGTGTGAGTGCCAGACGGATTATTAGTCAGTTCTAGTTGACTGCATTTTCTAAAGGTGTTTCTGTTTTTTTTTTATTTTACTTCCTGTGTTTTTAAGCCCTGCTCCGTGCCGCACAAACACACTGCTGAAATATAAACACTTGTCAGCAGATCTGCACCTCCCCTGTACAGGAGCACGCTTAGCTTTCCTTAAGCCAGCTAAGCATCCTCAGACACACCCCCTTGCTTAGCTGGTTTCAGAAATGTTGAGCAGTGCGTACCAGTGAGCACATCCACTTAGCTGGGCTGAATGCTGCTTACAATTATATTTCTTAGCAATGCTTAAACCGGCTAAGCACTGCTAAGCACTGCTCAGTTTTCATTTAAAGGAAATTAACAAATTGGACATTAGTCTTTATTGACATATTATTAAGTGTATATATTTTACTTTACATTAGATCTCCTTATGTGCTTTGATTACATTACTTTGGGGTGTGACTGTACTTTCTGGGACACTTGTGTTTACATGGAGGATTTCATATCACATATCCATTGACCATACCTCTCAACCTGGAAACATCACAAATCTGGACAAGGCCCATGAAAAATAGGAACAAATCTGTACACTAATTAACATCTAAGTTGCATACATAATTACATAACACCACCCACTCCAATGGAATTCTGGGATACCAACTTTCAAACGCAAACTGAAGAACAGACATCCAAAATATGGCACCAGAGTCCCCCTGCCGCCATTCCAATGTCCCATTACCTGGTTATCTCGCCCCATTTACCATAAACACTAATGTGTGCATAATGCTTTACTTCTACAATGATTATTTGGATTTTATTTTTACATTTTACAGCACAACAATGCACAAACACTAATAGACATCTGGTAAACAAAGCAATACTGTCTCACAATGAAAATAGACTTGGCATTAAAACTTCTCTGCCCTTGAAACTCACATTCACTGAAACAGCAATGAGACCTACACCACATCCAAAGAAAATGCATCTGGCCAGTGGTGGATAAAGATTTCCTTTGGGCTGTTTTCAAATCATTGGCCCCTTGCACACAAAACAAGAAACATACATGTATTATTTTCTTTGATACACCTTCCAGACTTTATTAAATTATACTCCTTGTATAATACAACACACTTGTTAGACAGAGCACATTTTAAATTTGTTTGAACATTTTTCCAGTAGGCTGTACTGTAGGCAATGAAACAAAATGCATGAACCAATAATGACAAAACTGCCCAATTCAGAACATTTCCATCATAAATGTCTACTTCCATACCCACACAATAAACAGAATGACAGTAATGTAAGCCATAGGCATCTTGCACAGCTTCTCGTACTTATTTTCAATTTCATTTTTTTGGGGGGGGGTCAAAAACCAGGGACACATTTTAAACATTGCTTGTATAATTTTGTAAAGCTGCTAGAATAAAATGTGTTACCAACATGCATTTGACTGGCAAGTCTTGAACCTAGGACACTATGGACTACAGTCAGAGCAACATACCACTACGCCCAATCAGCAGCTTCCTGAAAAATAGGAAGACTGAAACTTAATGGCTATCATTTAGTGAATAAATTTCTCACTTCCCTCTCAACCTCTTAGCACAAAAAAACTGGACAAAGCCAATAATGGGGAATACAAATTCAGTTCTCACTTCTCACCATAGCTCTCAACCTCTTAGCACACAAAACCTGGACAAACAAAGCCAATAATGGGGGAATACAAATTCAGTTCTCACTTCTCACCATAGCCCTCAACTCTTAGCACAACAAATCTGGGCAAAACTTACAAGTGGTGGTGGCTAGGGACTTACCAGGGACACATTTTAAACATTGCTTGTATAATTTTGTAAAGTTGTTAGAATAAAATGTGTTACCACCATGCATTTGGCTGGCAAGTCTTGAACCTAGGACACTATGGACTACAGTCAGAGCAACATACCACTATGCCCAATCAGCAGCTTCCTGAAAAATAGGAAGATTGAAACTTAATGGCTATCATTTAGTGAATTCATTTCTCACTTCCCGCTATAGCTCTCAACCTCTTAGCACAAAAAAATGGACAAAGCCAATAATGGGGAATACAAATTCAGTTCTCACGTCTCACCATAGCGCTCAACCTCTTAGCACACAAAACCTGGACAAACAAAGCCAATAATGGGGGAATACAAATTCAGTTCTCACTTCTCACCATAGCCCTCAACTCTTAGCACAAAAAATCTGGGCAAAACGTACAAGTGGTGGTGGCTAGGGACTTACCAGGGACACATTTTAAACATTGCTTGTATTTAAACATTGCTTGTATAATTTTGTAAAGTTGCTAGAATAAAAATGTTGTGTTACCACCATGCATTTCACTGGCAAGTCTTGAACCCAGGACCCTATGCACTAGGGTCAGAGTAACATACTACTATGCCAAATTAGCAGCTTCCTGAAAAATAGGAAGACTGCAACTTAATGGCTATCATTTAGTGAATTCATTTCTCACTACAGCTCTCAACCTCTTAGCATAAAAAACCTGGGCAAAGCTCACAAATGGTGGTGGCTATGGACTTTAGGCTCTTTTTACCCTGTACCCAAGGTCTGAGTACCTCTAGCCACCAGGTGTATTAAATGGGTGGCATTTTCACACACACACACACACACACACGCACGCACACGCACACGCACACACACAAATTTCCTTACTAGGAAGTTGAACTTCATTCTCTCGCATTGCCCTGACAGAGATGATGTTGAAATTAAAACGACAAAAGAAACAATCGGAAATGAAAAGGTGCCACTGATGGCCAGCTCCCTGATATTACTACATCATTAAAAATAATTTAACAATGCTTTCCTATGTAAAAGCTGAATTGCCTGTCTTGCTATTCGAACCATGCACCTACTGCACGCAAAGCCAAAAGTCTAAACACTGAGCTAAATTACCATACCGTCTTAAGCAGTGCTAAGCAAAGCGCTGTGGCATGCAAACCCGCTGAGCTACACTTAAAAACGTCAACTGCAGTAGAAAAAAAAAACATACCCCCATTATACATATATATATATATATATATATATATATATATATATATATATATATATATATATATATCACTATATCAAATATTAGCATGTCAGTTGCAGGTCACATACTCTTCATCAATATCCATGCTAATGCAAAACCTTTCATGCTATCAACCTTTTGATTTAAAATATTTTGCAACACTTTTGCATGACAATGGCTGTAGTTTTGGCCATTGGCATGCCTAATGAACATAATACATGCTTTACTTTTAAGTTGTCATGGCCCTGTTTTTATATTTGCAGTCATAAAACCAGTAGAAATAAAATAACATTTGCCCATACTCCCCCTATGTCTGCCTACCACCATGTTAGCTTACATGGTGGTGCAGCACTGTTTTCTACATCTCCAGATCAGTTCAGGTACAGCTACTACCCACCACACCCATTCTGTGCTATCCACATGGGTACAACATGGCTCTGGTCATGCTGAAGGTGGATAGCATGGATCTTACACATTAAAGAGGACTTTTCCCTGTTAGCAGTTTAATCTTTTAATAAAAAAAATATAGATTTTTTTTAAAACAAGCTTCTTTGCGCAAGTTTAAGTTCCGTGCCACTTCGCGCAAAGTAGAATTTAAACATAATTAAGGAAAGCCACCTTTTAATGCCTTTCACCTTGCTCAACTTCCGTGTTAGCTCATGTACGGGGAAAATATCTCCGTACATAACACGAAGCCAACATGGAATCACACCAGGTTGCTAAATCGCAACCTGATGTTGTTACTAGGTAACAGTGGGCTGGGGTGGTAGGCGTGCACTTCATTTGCATGCCACTACAGGTTTTCAGCCCTCAGCGCATTTGCGCATGTGTGCTCGCTGCGCAGCACCGCACCACGGAAACTAAGCCCTGTTCCTGAATAAGGAACGGGTTTAGTGTGGGAAAACGGTGTTATGAAGGGTAACATGGCTAACATGAATACTGCCCTATGCCATTCTTTTGCTAACATGTGTGTTACCCCATCAATTACAATCTAAAACAATTGGGCTATGCTACTAGTACTTTCATCCACAGTTATGCTAGCTACATCAGTGTGAACTGTAAGCACTTTGTTTTGTAATGTATATGTCACTAAAGAACCATAGTTCAGACAGAAGATGCAACACTAATCACACTAATTCAAGATTAAAGACTAAGACAACCATCTGCAATGCTGTAACCAATGAACACAGCAACAAGACACTAGGAAGCACCAGAGGCAAAAAGAGGTTTATAGAATCCAGAATAACAACTTTGTATAAATGCAGAGGACAACTTTATTAACTTCTATCACCACATTTTCGTCCTGTACAGAAGGACCTCATCAGATACCAACACAATCCGACATCTTACTTTAAATACCCTAATCCCCCTTACTACTAACTAAATAATTACAAAATGAAACCTTTATTTACACCTATTCTACCCTAACTCATGAACTAATCATGATGCATGTCACAAAGAAAATATTGAAAAATCGTCCTTGTCCTACCCAAAGAGACAGTGTGTGTAATAAACGTTGTTTCTAAAAACATACCTTTATTTCATCTATCTTAAAACACATTAAAAGGTTTATATATTTTATTGTACATAAATAATTTAAATACAATTCTAGTGAACGTTAAACTACAAATTAACCAACAGTGCCATCTTGTGGGACAATATCGCCAATGCCTTCCTAGCAGGAAATTTTTACAAAAAAATATAAAACCAGCACATCTAAAGAGAAAGCAATCAAAATCAATTTTCAAACACGAAAAATAGTAAATCAGTAATAAAAATTCATATGGCTAGTTTGCTTAAAACCAATGTCTAGATGATTTTCAAAGTCTCACAGCTCTTAATTTCAAGATGGGGGGTCAGGGAAATATTTTCATTTAGACAAGGTAGTTTATTGATTTATAAAATCAGTTGCCAGAACACTTCCCTATGCTCTCTTTTAGTCACCCCATGCTCCCCCACCATCAGGATCCTGAATCACTACCTCCAAAACAAAGAAAGTAGCTTGAGTGCAACTCAAGGTGTGTTTATATAGTGCATTATTTTCTTCTTTAGTCTGTATGTCATATAAATATTCATAAATTCTTGGAGTTTGCATGTCATCTTTCCTACATAGAATGTGTCACATTTTTTGCACTGAGATAGGTAAACTACCCCCATACTGTTGCAATTCGAATAAGTCGTGGTCTCAATATACCTATCCCTTGCATCAAATAAATACCGACATCCTGTCAGTATAAAGGGGCATTGCACACAAGCCCCACATTTATATGTACCAACCTTCTTAATCCCCCATCTTGTGGAGTAATTGTGTTCCAAGAGTTCTTTAATGTTGCTACCTTTCCTAAAAACAAATTTTAATGGCTCCTTAAACATCTAAATGAAAATATTTCTTTGGTCCCTGTCTTGAAATTAAGAGCTGTGAGACTTTGAAAACCACCTATACATTGGTTTTAAGTTTAATTTTTTTTTTAATTGCTTTCGCTTTAGATGTGCTGGTTTTATTTTTTTATAAGTCTTTCCTGCTAGGGTTGTTTATAGGAAGGCATTGGCGATATTGTCCCACAGGGGGGTACTGTTGGTTAATTTTTAGTTTAATGTTCAATAGAATTGTATTTATATACTTTATTGCACAGAAATAGTTTACATATTTTAACATGTCTTAAGATAGATGAAATAAAGGTATGTTTTTAGAAACAGAGATTATTATACACACTGCATCAAGTGATTTCAAGAGGGAACTGACAGTGTAACCTGGTACATATTCATAAGCTAGATAGAGCAGACTGTACTCATGCAGCGCGGTGCTACATGAGTAAAAAACTATACAACAGGGCACCAATGTGAGCTAGCTGCTACAGCTATTCACACTGGCAATTTGTAGACTTTTGATAGAGCCTTTAATGGGACTCAGCACCATTCTAATCATGCATGTCTCAGAGTCCCAATTTTGCCAAACAGCTTAACAATGCCAATGTTAGCAGACAGCTTTGCTTTGCTCAGGCACAATTTTATGAATACCTTCCAAGTTGAATTGCACATATAATACACATACTGTATTCCTTTACAAAGTGAATGTTATAAATAAAAGACTTAACAGCTTTGTGTACATGTTTCTCATAATTAACAGCTTTGTCTCCAAGATGTGGGACTATCCAGTTATTGCGGGCTCAGAAGCTAAAGTTCTACTGTAAATTCTGCCACTGCAAATTCAAATCTATGTGAAATAATAAGTGAAGTGTTAGTCTAACTATGAGAGGAAATAACATTCCCATAATTTAAAGTTTTTAAGAAAGTGCTGCATGATTCATTTTCATATAGGAAGGAGTGGGCAGGATGAGGTCTCAGTGTTCAAACTGTTTTGGTGAACATAAAGAACAAAAATAAAAGACTCAGTGCCATGTGAAGCAAAACTAAATTCACAGTAATTAAAAATATGGACATATCATCACAAGGCAAGCTGATGCTGTATAGTTGAAAAGGGAGGTTGTGAGGTAATTGGGGCAGAGAGAGCACCTTGAAGGAATAGATTTAACACTGATAAAAAGCTGTAGGCCTTAAATCCACTGCTACAAATACAGACTGCCATGGACTACTGGAAAAAAGCAATGATAGGAAAGAGCAGCAGCAAAGGATTATCTGCAACACACAAGTATACTTGCACCTGCAAATGACTTCTATTGGCATCTATGTATTATCACTCAGCTTACACTCCATGTGTGTTCTACAACCTCTTCATACTACAATTCAAAATATTTGCAAGGGCACAGGATCTTTATCCTTCAAAACTTAACAATCTATAAACTTTATTCTGGGAGTCAGGGGGCGGGGGTTGGTGCTAGTGAGCAATGAAACATGATGGAATCAACCTAAAAGCAAGGAACCTGTTTTTCATGTAAAATATCAAGAAAAGTAAAAGGAATAAGCAAACACTAAAATCACTTCAGGATTAATCTCCCAACCCCAGTTTCAAATATGCTTTTCAAAGAATTCTGCTAATAGCTCTTAATGTGTGGAATATGCCTCTACATTACCAGCTGCAAAATTAATAGTGTTCTCTTCGGCATTCCAGTTAACAAGTACCAAAGCTGCCAAAGAGCAGGTCTGGTCCTAATTTAGATGGGTCCGTATTAGTCCGCCGACACGTATTCAGCGAAAATCACTTCCACTATTCACTGAATTTTTCAAGGGGAATTAACAATTGCCCTGCAGCACAACGGAACGCAGAAGTAACTACATCAAACCCACCCAAGTGTGGTGCTTTGCCCCCCACATCCCCTGATGTCCCCCCCAACTATATATACCAACTCTGAGATCGCACTACAGTGGGGAAAAGAGCAAAGTTGTGTAGTTGGCAAACTACTTCATTGCCCTTGGAAAATTCAGTGAATAAAGGAAGTGATTTTTCTCTGAACATGTGTCGAGGAAACGGTGTTCGCTGAAGATGAGTTTCAGCAAACTAATATAGATCTATTTAGATATATCATCTCCTCTGGATAAAACTGACAGCTGCAGCACACAGAATAAGCTGATACTCATCAATGAAATGAACAAATGACAGGATCCATTTGAACAATAATGGCAGTAACTTACACTTGTACAGCCTACGGTATGACATCAATACACCGGATGATGGAACACAGGGCTGTTAAAGTACTCCAGAATGGTATACAAAACTGCAAGCAAAATTAAGCCTACCTGGAGAATCACGTCAGATACTCCAGTTAAAAGTAGTTAGCTTGACAGAAAGCATATTGCTACTAATTCTACTGCCTCTCTCTCTCCTGATCTTCAGTGGCTCCTACAATCCACAAAACCCACAACTGACAGAACATTAATGCACAAGCAGAACATGCTATAATGAATTCAGTGCACAAACCTCCTAAGGTACATTCTGATTAAATTCTTGGTGCAACTGTACTCTGAATGCAGGACATCAGCCACATCAGTGTATGTATGGAGACTGTGGAGTCAATAGTCAAATGGTCCCAAATTATCCTGCAACGCTTTTAGTGAAGACGTGAGGTTATGCCAGTAATGAGCCCGGTAAAATTTCAAAGATTTAAGAGCCAATTTTGGTTCCTGGACTTACTACAGCATATTTCAAAAGCCTAATGTGAACACACTTGAAATTATGGCAATTCTGTATTTTACACTGCAGATGTAACTAGTCTGTATAGATGCAACTAGAGAATTAGACTTGGTGTCTGTGGTGAAAAACATAACTGAACAAGAGGTGAAGAGATGAGGTTTAGTTTGTCACAAGTCAACAGTGTGATTACATATGAGCTGAGAAAATCAATTAAAATGCCCAGAAGAGGAGTCTACTTAAAATATTTCAGTCTCAAGCAACTTCACCAGATCTCAAAAAAGCAACTTCATGGAAACAGATACGCAATGTTAAACTATACAAATACCAAAAAAAGAAAGAAAAATAAGGCCAATCAATCAAGGTGACATAGAAGAGCTACTAAGACAAGATGTGGTATTAATCTGTCAGCAGAGTACAACTTTTTAACTTAAACACCTCTCCTAGGAGATGTGTACTACAATGCTAAATGGTAATACCCACAACTATATTACATGTAAATAATAAAAAAAAGTAATGAAACTGACTGTGGCATCAAAAGAAAAAGAAAATTATGTACTCGCCATAACAATAGACCTGTGTTGTTCATGTCTGTCTTGTTCAACCTGTGGGTTATCTGATCCAGTGCTGACAAAACTTCCAAGACTTCAGCTTGGCAAGCTCCGACTCCTCTACCCATAACTTTCTGCTTCACTAGAGCTACCTCAGATCACGTTTGCCCTCTTTTCTCTCTTTAAACTCGGACACAGACCTCAGGGAAGAAAGGCCAAAAGGCTATGGACCCAAAGAAAGAGGGAAAGTGGTCTCCATGGCTGATCATCCCTGAAGTAACAGAAAAGCCAAGACGGTGGAGGTAGGTGTGGGGGGTGGAGGTTGAACCAGACAGAAACAGACAACACAGATCTAACATTATGGTGAGTACATAACTTTTGTATCCAATGTTGTCTTTTCCATCTGGGTTCAACCTGTGGGGCAGAGTCAACAGCCACATAGCACCCTTGGGTGGTCTCATGGAAGGATATGCAATACCATGGAACCAAATAAAGTTCTAGACATGGACTGGATATCCAATTTGTAGTGGGACACAATGGTGTGATGGACCACTCAAGTTACAGCTGCAGAAATGTCATCCAAAGCAGCTCTGGAGAAAAAGACTGCAGAAATAGCCATAGCTCTGGTAGAATGCCCTTTGAGATTAAACAACTTTCCCTTCAAAGTACACCCATGAGAAATATAATCAGAAAGCCATTTGGACAATGTAACCTTGGGTACAGGAGCACCCGACCAAGAATTAGAGAATGAAACAAATAACTGATTAGATTTTCTAAAGGACCTTGTCCTATCCAAATAGAAAGTCAGTTATCTATGGACATCAAGACAATGCAGAAGATATTCACCCATTAGAAAATTTGGCAAAAAAGACTGGCAGATGAATGGACTGATTCAAATTATTTTATGATACCACCTTAGGCAGAAAAGAGGGGGGATTCTGTCTTGATGGAAAACCATCATTGGACCCATTATAGAGTACAACGCCCCTTTTGGAATGTGCCTCACAAGACATCTGCAGCAAATGGAAAGGCCACAGAAGTACCTCACAAAGAGGATTACTGGCCTCAAACAAATGCCCTACACTGACCGCCTCAGAAAACTCCAGCTCTCTGCCTAACATATAAAGCTATGTCAAACCCAGAGTTGTTAGACATGCTACACCTAAAGAAATCCCAATCCCTCTGAGCTACAGCTCTAGGGACCTAAACCTTGTCATTACAATAAACAGGAGACATTGGAGGGATACAGTCCTGTCCCACAGACTTCCTATACTCTGGAACAAGCTACCCATCTATGTCAAGTAAAGTTCTTCATTAGCACTCTTCAAGAAAATCTTGATGAGTGGATGGGGAATAAGAAATACACCCCGGGGATCACTTCTGTGTCTCTGCTGGACAGTGGCACAGGAAAATAACTTTCTTGGGTGGTGTAAGCTATGGAACCTTGCTGGCTAGGCTTACATAGGTCCTTGGGCCGATAACCTAGTACCTACCTATGAACCTATAAATAAGGAGGGACACCACAGATGGCCTAAAACTCTGACACACGTTTGGGGGAGGTAATGGCCACCAAGAGCAAAGACTTCCATGACAACAACTTCAGATCAACAGTAGCAGAGGGCTCAAAAGGAGGCACAGCCAGCACCTAAAGCATAAAAGGCAAGTCTTAAGGTGGAACAGGGTCTTGCACAGAAGGAGGAAGTAAAAGGATGCCTTTAAGAAAGGCCTTTGCAGTCTTAAGAGCAGCCAATGGCACATCATCCCTAGCAATGTGAAAATTGGATACAGCTGCCAACTGCACTTTAATAGTGGAGTAACTAGATCAAGAATTAAAAAAGGTCTGCAAGAAAGTCCAGGATTGCCGCCAGAGGTGCTGAAAAGGGTCCAAGCCCTGAGAGACAGCCCACAAGGCGAAACGCTTCCACTTACTAGTATAAACCTTATGAGTAGATGACTTTTGGGGAGAAGTTAAGATGTGAACAACTCGGTCTGAAAACGTAGGATTCCTGACCATCACAGGGAAGGGAGAAACCAAGTGGTTAACCTTGTTCAAATACTGGGCTACTGGGTGAAAAATGAGATCTGGAATGGGATCCAGGACCCAAGGAGGGTACCTTGGAAGAGGCAAAAAAGGAGAAATCAGGATTAAAGTCACTCTGCAATGAACTGCTTTCTAAAGAAAAAGAAGTTATGTCTTACAATAATGTTCCATTTGTATTGTTGATCCTCGTTCAGTCATTACATGTGGGTATCGGTTCCGACCTCAGAACCGAGCCATCCATCTTCCAAGCTCGCATCAGCTACAAACTCTCGAGCTAAAACTCTTACTCAGAATTCCCCTCTCCCTGTTACCTCAGATTGAGTTTGCAAGTCAAAAGAAGGTAGGGGCTACCTCTGGTCAAATTACCTAAAAGAACCAGATGGTGAGATCCACTAGAAGCCACAGGAGGGGGAAGGAGGGAGGGTCGTAATGACTGAACGAGGATCAACAATACAGATGGAACGTTATGGTAAGACATAACTTCTTTATCTGATATTGTTAATCCTCGTTCATTCCTTACGTGTGGGACAGAGTCCCCAGCTACCTCTATTCCTGGGAGGCTCTCATGTTGTGACATTCCTGGGCACCATAGAACAAAAAGATGCTCTTCCCTTGGAGGCCAAATCCAATTTGTAATGATTGATGAAGGTATGAGGTGTAGCCCGAGCTGCAACTGCACAGATGTCATGTAAAGAACCTCTGGCGTGGAAGGCAGCAGAAGTTGCCACCAACCTTGTCAAATGAGCTTTTATGGTAGTAGGCAATGGAATATTATGTTGTGTATAAATGAAGGTCACACAGTCTTTCAACCATCTAGCCAATGTGACCTTAGCAACAGCACATCCTAATCTAGGTCCAGAATAGGCCAAAAATAACTGGTCTGATTTACGAGAGGCCTTAGTCCTGTTCAAGTAGAAGCAAATTTGCCTGTGAATATCTAGGGTATGTAGGCAATACTCTCCTTTGTTAGAATATTTGGGAAAGAAAACTGGCAATTCAATGGTTTGGTTATTGGACATTTCAGAGATCACTTTTGGCAGAAAGGAAGGACTAGTTCTCAATGACACTCTTATCGCTATGAAAAATCAAGTATGAACTCTTGATGAATTAGGCTTGAAGCTCAGAGATACGTCTGGCAGAAGTAATGGCGACCAAAAACAAGGTTTTCCATGACAAGTATTTGAGGTCAAAAGAAGAAGCTGATTTGAAAGGTGGCATTGTCAAAGCTTGTAGAACTAATGACAGGTCCCATGGTTGAATAGGTTCTCTAAAAGGGGGCTTTAGATGATTCACACCTTTTATGAAGGTCTTGCATAATTTGTGTGACATAAGAGAGGAGTCTTAGACACCCTCATGGAAATTAGATATTGCAGCCAAATGAACTCTAATGGTAGACGCCGATAGACCCCATTGAAATAGGTCGGCTTGATACTCCAGTACTATTGACACTGGTGCTGAAAAGGGATCTACTTGCTTTTCTTTCAGTCAAAGGGTAAATCTTTTCCACTAGCTTAGATAAGTATTTCTAGTGGAAGACTTATGAGATGCAATAAGAATGTCCCATACTGGCAAAGAAAGATTATTCTGCCTGACAATCGAGGGAAAGGGAGAAGCCAAGCTGTGATCTTCAGGCTGTCTAAGTTGGGATGAATCAGATTCAGCGGATGGGAGATCAACCCCAGGATTGGATGGAGAATCCATGGTTGATCTAGCAGGTGAGGCCAAAGAAAGGGGAACCAAATCTGATGAGGCCAATATGGTGCTATGAGGATCACCTTACTCTTCAACCGGCGGGCTTTCTTCAGAAACTGGGGAATAAGGGGGGGGGAGGTGGAAATGCATAAAGAAGACCTGAGGGCCAATCGTGGACTACAGCGTCCCTGGGTGACTGTCCCAGAGGGGGAATCAGGGCGAAGTAGTTGCAACATTTGTAGTTGGTCGGGGATGCAAAGAGGTGCAGCAAGGAAGACCCCAGCGGTGGAAGATCTCCGCTGCTATCAAGGGATTCAGGGACCACTCGTGAGGTTGTAGAATGCACCTGCTGAGTCTGTCTGCTATCACGTTGGAACTCCCAGGAATGTGCATTGCTAGAAGAAAATGGTTAGTAGCCATCGCCCATTGCCATATCCTCATGACCTCTCGACAAAGTGGGTAGGATTTGGTTCCGCCCTGTTTGTTGATGTACCAGACCACCGCCATGTTGTCTGATTGTATCGCAATAGTCCCAGACGACAGCAGGGGATGGAATGCTTGCAAAGCCAGAAGCACCGCCCTCAGCTCTAGAACATTTATATGCAGTTGGGCCTCCAATTCGGACCAAGTACCTTGGACTGTCTGTCCCTGACATAGCCCCCCACCCCATCAGGGAGGCGTCCATGGTCACGGTAGCCTTGGGCTGCTGGGGGAGAAGGGGCAGGAACATTGTGATGGGTTGTGGGTCATCCATCAATTTAAATCCTGTTTGCACCTGTGAGTTACTCGAACCTTGGCTGAAAGAGGATACTGAAAAGGATACCATTGGGTGAGCAGTAGCCACTGTAGAAACCTCATGTGAAACCTGGTCAGGGGGACAATGGTGATGGAGGCTGCCATGGAACCCAACAGCTGTAGGACAGAGTGAGCTGTGGATTTCTCCCTTGAAAGGACTGGGATCAGTTGTTGCTTTATCCTTAGAATTCTGTGCTCTGGAATGGGTGGTCTGCAATTCTTTGTATCCAAGATGACCCCTATGAATTCTGTGGACTGAGATAGGGTGAGATTGGATTTCTGCCAGTTTATGGTTATGCCTAGCCTTTCTGCAGTGAGGAGAGAGTACGCCAGGGCTTCTTCCAATAGATGTCTGGTGGGGGCAGAGATGAGCCAGTCGTCTAGGTACGGAAACACCTGGAATCCTTGTAGTTGCAAGTGAGCTGTGACGACTGCCATGCACTTTGTGAACACTCTGGGGGCTGTAGAGAGTCCGAAGGGCAGTACTCTGAACTGGTAGCGACTGGCTTCCGCACGGAAGTGCAGAAATCTTCTTGATGCCCTGTCCACTTTTATGTGGTAGTATGCATCTTGAAGATCTATCGAGCACATCCAATCGTCTTTTTTCCAAAAGCAGGAGGATAGACTGTATTGTGACCATCTGGAATTTTTGTACTCTTACAAACTTGTTCAATACACTGAGATCCAAAACTGGTCTCCAGTCCCCGGTTTTCTTTGGCACCAAAAATAGTCTTTAGTAGAATCCGGATCCTATCTAAACTGGAGGGACTATTTGGATGACTCTTTTTCTTAGCAGCTTTGATATCTCTAATGCTGCTTCTTCCCTTTGACTGGGTGGAACATCGGGTAAGTCTGTTGGGGTGGCAGGACAGAGATTGAAGGGAATGTGGTAACCTCTGGTTATTATCCTTTGTACCCAAGAGTCAGTGGTGATGGTTAGTCAGGCAGAAGGGTACAAGGAGAAACGACCCCCAACCACCTCCAGAGGAAAGGAGTTGGGCCGCTGTTCAGGAGCACTGGTAGGATTGACCACGAAAAGAGTCCATGGAACCCTGGTTACATAGACCCCCTCTGCCCCGAAAAGGGCGTCTTCACTGTGAGTTTCCCCCTCTGCCTCTAGGGGAGAACTCGGCTTGTGTGTCACGGAAAGGACCCTGAGACTTTTTGTACTATATCTTCCCACTCTTCTGGTTTCTGGAGAAAGCATGTTGAGGGGAAGAATAACGGACACCCACGGCAGAAAAGGTCATACAGTCCTGTTCACATCTGGCCAATGTGCTTTTAACTTTGGGTCCAAACAATGAAGAGGCTTTGATGGGAGCATTGAGAAAGGAAGCCTTGAAGGGTTCCGCGAAATTGCATAAGCGCACCCAGGCGAGTCGTCTCAGAACAACTCCTGAACTCGACGCTCTAGCTGCTCCTAATGATGCGTGAGATATCAGGCGCATGGAGGAGTTAGATATCGATTCAATGGTGGCCAGCTGAGATGCCACTTTGTCACGGACCTCATCAGACACGGCACCAGCCAAAGTTTCAGACAGCTCAGAAATTAAATCACTTTGAAGCCTGGTAAAGTGTGCCATATAATTCAGGGACCTGATGCAAAAGTACGCTTCCCTATTCTGTACAGAGCCCGGGACTCTTTGTTGGGTGGATGGACAGTCTGGCTTTCTTCTTACGCCAGGTCCTTCTTGGTTGCGGCCGCCACCACCAGAGCATCTACAGGAAGACCTTTGGACCAATGGGGGTCAGTAGCAGGAGGCGACAAAATTTTAACTGGCCTCCGGGGAATGGCCTCAACGGTGTCAGGAGCCTTCCATGCACACTGCACTATGAGCCGGACCAGTTCTTCTGCAGGTGGAGTAACCCAGGAGGTAGGAGTCCTGGCGTGAAAGGCCTATAGAAACACAAACTCTTAAGAGGTCAGGTTAGAAAGCTGCCAGTCACCTCTCTGTTTAAGGATTTCAAGGATATCACCTAAGGATACCTCAGAAGGTGACCGAGGGGACCCTTCCCCATCATCAAAGTCTGTTGTCTTCAAGTAAGGGACTCCTCTGTGGAGTCCATGTGCTTCTTCTTGCACGAGCTTTTTCAATGAACTTCCTCAGAGGGAGAAGCTGGGGAAGACAACGCAAAAGGGGTTTCCTGTGGGAGTACATCCTGAGGCCCTTGCGCCCGGTGTCTGCTAGGAACGACTTGTGTACATTGCGGTCCAGAGGAGGGCGGAGAGATTGATAGCACAGTATCACCAGCTGACGCCAAAGCTTTCTCCATTAGTTGGAAGGCTGGTCCATCTGAAGAGGGGTGAGTGTCCAGGACAGGGGTCACCCCTCCCCTAAGTGGCTCAGCCTGCTGACTCTGAGTCCCTGGATGGCTGTGAAACCAAATTACGTACGCCACAGCTGACATCCTGGGTCATAGCAAAACTCTCCTGCCACGAAGGCAACTCTGATTCCTTAGTGAGGTTCATAAAGGGAACCGTAGAGGGGGAAGACTGTGCCATATCAAGGGGCTTCAAAGGCAATGAAGGAGGAGAATAAGTAGGGGTCTTTGGCAAAGGGTGATCACCTCCCAAGGAAGGATAGGACCTGGGGGGGCGGGATACCTCTGACCAAAAGCACTTGATCCACAAGACGCAACACGTCATGTTCAGAGAAGCTTCTAGTGGATTTCACAGACACGGCTGAGGGAGAGTCAGGTCTATCCAAAGATGGGGCAAGCTCGGTGCCTGCCTCACCAGGTATCTGCACCGAGGAAATCATCGGTGCCGAAGTCATGGTCTGCACCGACGATAAGGTCGGTGCCAAAGTGATTGTCGGCGCTGAGGCTGGGACTGAAAAAATCAGTGTCAATAACTGAGTTGTCAGTTCTGGGTAAGATGTCGGAGCCGATGTGGTAACAGTCTGCATCGACTGGATAGTCGGCGCCGGTGAAGAAGCCTAAACCGAGGAGCCCCTTGGTACCGATATGGTAAAGGGCACGCTAGTTGGTGCCGAAATCACAGATGGCGCCATTGGCCCCGGTGCAGAAGGTCTAGGCACCAAAAGCGCTGGAGCCGAAAAAGTCAGATCCGAAGTGGAAAGCTTAGCCTTCTTGGGTCTCGGTTGGTGGGAGTCCCCAGCCAGGGATGAAGGAAGAGACTTGGCCTTTGTATGTTCATCAGTCTTTTTCTTATGGGATCTTGGAGGGTTTGAAGCCTCCGACCCAGAAATAGCCTTTGAAAAAGGAGATTTAAGTAGGCCCTTCAATAACAATTTATTTTTCCTCTCAATCAACGTCCTGTTAGAGAAATTCTTACAAATTCCACAGGGCGGGTCAACTGATAAATGAGGCACACCCAAGCAATAGACACAAAGTGAATGTGCATCTGAAGTAGGTAATTTATGGCCACAATCTGAACATATCTTAAATCCTGGACTACCTTTTTTATCTGCCATGTTAGGAAAGAAGGAAATTCAGAAAGAATACCAGCAATGGTACAAGAAATACCTGAAGGTAAGGAGGAAAGGGGGTTTACCAATAGTGGCAAAGAAGAAAATACCTTGTGGTAAAAAGGATGAATGAGACTGAAAATATTCAAGAAGGGATAGTCGCTAAATGCGATAAGGTAAGAGAAAACAATTTAGTAACTTTTCTGAGAGAAAAAGTTGTTTTAGACTAGTATGACAACAAATATTGTACTTAGCTCAAGAGAAGTAGCTTGACATGACCGAATGGTGACACGGCAAACAAAATCTGAGGTAACAGGGAGAGGGGAATTCTGGGTAAGAGTTTTAGCTCGAGAGTTTGTAGCTGACGCGAGCTTGGAAGATGGCTGGCTCGGTTCCAAGGTTGGAACAGATACCCACGTGTAAGGAATGAATGAGGATTAACAATATCAGATACATTATTATCAATGAGACTGGGGGATATGCATACAGAAGGCCCAGGGACCAAGCATACAGGACAGAATCCATTGGCTACTGTCCTTGAAGAGTAACTAGGTCATAGTAGCTCTAGTTAGTGTTGGAAGGAGAACCAAAAATGTAACAAAGAGTAAAATCAGTGCTGAAAAATCTGAGCAGCAACCCCCAGATTCAGGGACCATTTGTGAGGAAGGAAAATGTTTCTACTCAAACTGTCTGCTAAGATGTTGGATTTTCCCAGGATATGCACTATAACCAGAAACCACTGAGTTGAAATCATCCACTGCCAGACCCTCACGGCATCCAAACAAAGGGGGTAAGGCATGGCTCCCTCTATTTGTTCAGATACCAGACTACATACATACTGTCCATAGCGATAGAAATCACATTCTTGGGGAAAACCTCCTAAAAAGCCTGCAATGTGAAAAGGACAACTCTCATCTCCAAGACACTGATGTGCAGGTTGGCCTTGGCCATAAACCAGGTCCCCTGGATAGTCCTCTCTTTGAAATACTCCCCACCTCAGAAGACAGGGTCCACTGTAATGCCCTCATGTGATACCTAGCCAAGGGAACCAAACAATTGGCAGACGCCATGTGAATCAAACACCTGAGAATAAAATACAATGGAGACTTTCTGCACATGGTCAAGGACCTTGCCACATTCTAAAGCTTCAATATTCTGGACTCCGGGAGCATGGCAATTGTGGAGACTTGCCAAATGGCAACCTGCAAATTCTAAGGATTGAATTGGATGAAGAGTACACTTCTGGTAGTTGACTGTGATCACTAATGAACTGCAAAGCTGGAATTAAACATCCTTGGCCCTTATCAGGGGAGCTCTCATGGGGCGGTTAGGAGTCAATCATATAGGTAGGGAAAGACCTAGAACCCCTGCAACCTGAGCCAGGCTGTTATCACTACCAAGCACTTTATGAACACTTAGGAGGCGATAGTGAGAACAAATGGCAGCATGATGAACTGGCAATGACTTACCCCCAACTGGTACGACAGAAATCTCCTGGACCACTTTACAATCTTTATACAGGCATCCTTGAGAAAAGTCGAGCACATTTAGTCATCCCTCCTCAGCAGGAGTAAAATGGACTTCACTGTGACTATCCAAAACTTGGTCTGGTTTACAAACCTGATTCAACTTGCTCAAATCCAAAATCGGCCTGAGGTGCTTGTTCTTCTTTGGAACCAACAAGAACCTTGAGTAGACCCTGGATCCTTGCTGGTCTGGTGGGACCTCTTGGATGACTCGGCTTGCTAGCCGCTTCTGAATTTTGATGGCTGCCACTCTTGTATGATAGGGTGGAATGTCTGGAAGTCATTTGGGAATTATACTGGGCAATTCTAAAAATTAAACTGAATAGCCTCTGGATACTCTTAACAACCAAGCATCCAATGTGATTGCCTCCCAAGCTTTTGGGTATGGAGCCAATCGACTCCAAACTCACTCCATAGCAGTACAGTTGGACAACTCTTCAGGGTCACTAAAAAGCCTCTACAGAAGCCATGGATCTGCACACCAACCCTGATGTGATGGCAGTATCTGTTGTGATTGCCTGTCTGCCATAATGGGGGACACCTCAGAAGGAGCATCTTGAATGGGCTGCTGTGATTTCCTAAAAAACAGACTTTGTCCCCCATCTGGTTCTGAGAAAAGGTCCATTGAGGGGGTAGTAAAATGAATTTCAACATCAGACAGTGTCTTCCCATCTTGCTCACTCCTGGTCAAGGTGTCTTTAACTTTTGGCCCGAAAAGAGATAAGTTTTCAAAAGGGGCATTAAAGAATTCCTTAAAGCAGTCCACAAAGTGATACAATTTCATCCAAGCATGGCAATGCACAACAATGCCAGTGCCAGCCGCTAAAGACATGTCATCAGTAGCGTTGAAAAGCAGATACATGGACAGGTTAGAAATGGATTGAAGGGTGGACAGTTGAGTCTCCAGAGACTTCTGAGCTTCAGGACACTGTTGTTTTCACTTCCCTTGACACTTCTGACACAATGTCCCATTAAAGCCTAGTCAAATGAGCTAAATGATTCATCTCCCTTAACACAGAGATGGTTGAAATGTAGGCACATTTCCCTAACTGATCCATTGCCCGAAACTCCCTATTCAGGGGACAGACTGTGAAACTCTCTTCTGAAATGTTCTTTTTGGTGGCTGCCGCCATGATCGTAGCATCCATAGCAGGACCCTTACTCCAGTGTAGCTGATCCGTGGGGGGGGGGCAAGTATCTTTTCGGGATTTCTGGTGATTGATTCCACTTTATCAGGCTCCTTCCACGCTCACCAGGACACCAGATCAATAAGTGCATCCAGACGAGGGAACCACCCGGGATCTGGATTACCCCACATCAAAGGACTCCCAAAACACCAACTCCTACAGAGAAGGGGCTTCACAGTCTAGTTCCCGCTTTGTTGAAGGAGCTCCAAAAGATTGCCAAACGAAGCGTCTTCGTGGGTGGTTTGGGGGATCCTTCTTCTTTCTCAAGGTTGATGTCCTCAGTGATGGACTCCTCAGGTGAGTCCAGGTGCTTCCTCCTGCACCTCCTCTGACCAGAAACTTCCTGCCCAGAAGACCAAGAGGGGAAACGGAAGAGACCAGGGGTCTTACTGGGAGGGCAGCCTGGAGACAACAGGGGCAGGCTGTTGTGGAGCAAGATAAGAAGTGGTCCCAGGCATGGACGTGGAGAAAGGGGGATACTGGTTGCTCTAGACTATTTCCTTTCCTGACAGGAGAATATCTTCTCCACAATGTCAAAAGCAGAGGCAGAGGTGAGCCAACCAGACTTGGCACACTTAGCATTTGAAGACCTCAAAGATATGCTGGAATCAGGGGCTGGTGCCATCCCACCCTGTGTCAACATGGAGACTGGGGCCAAACTATAAAGAGCAGAAGCCCTGAGCAAAAGGGACAACCCCAATGCTGAAATTATCAAAACCGACCTACAGACCCCTGTTGTGTCCTGTTGTCTTCAAGGTCCATCTGGCCCCAACACTGCCAGGGTTGAGGAGTCCAAGGTCGGAATTGGAGTCAAAATTGGCCAGGCTGTTGGCTCTGATACTAACAAATGGGAAGACTGCCAGTTCCAAAGACCTTGGATTTGTAGGAAACAAGGAAGGAAACCAAGTTACATGAGCTGAATTTCCAGGTCAAGGGCTTAGAGCTGATCGAATGAGGCCAAACGCCATATGTACATGAAAGAAGGACCACATCAACTGCTCTTGTTCTGACATCTTCACACTCCTAATGGACTGAGATGACCAAACCAAGGAGGCCACCAATGAAGGCTTGGAAGATCAAAGACCCAGCAACATATTCAGCCTACTGGTCTGAGCCAGGGAGGCTTGGATCCAAGGCAGCGACAAGGTGGACTTGGGAGAAAACTCCCCTGGAGTAGAAGGAGAAAAGGGATAGAAAGCCAGTCCCGAATGAACCCCCCCTCCACCTAGAAAGGGCTCAAACTAATAATGGTCGGGAGGGTTCCTTCTAGTGATTGCAGCCAAACAGGATTGACTACAAGGTAGAGGAGCTGAAGGAGATCAGCTCTGAGGCAGCAGATCTAAAGGGGACTGACTTAAGGCACAGACTCCAAAGGCAATTGGCTCTGAGATGTCAGAGCCAAGGCTATAGGGGGATCCAAAGGTCTTGGGACATTTGGATTTGGCTGGCCATAAATAGAAGCAGAAGAAGAGTCAGAAAGTGGAACCAACTACTTATGGTCTTCCTTAAAAGCTTTGGGGTCCTTAGTCTGCTTATGACCCAAATTTTTCTGGCAGAAGACCCTTAATAACAAGTTTGTCTCTCCTCTCATTAACCGCATAGGAGCCAAAGCCCTCACAAATGGCACAAGGGGACTCCACGTGAGCAGCCCTGAGGTAAACAGAGCAGTCATGAGCTTCCAAGGCTTTGCTGGAAAATCTCACTTGGTCTCTGACAAAGACTGCTGTGGGGAAAGGTTAGTTTGTTTTTGCTTTCTGGTACTTTGTACTGCTTCACTGCCTTCTTCTATTTTATATACTGTGGTTTACTTCCTTTACACTGTGTTTTATTTGTATTCTACATTTGACTGCATATTTAAACTAGGAAAGAGACCACAGCCATGTCTCTTGTGAGTCACACAAATTAGCACAAGCCAATTTTATTTATTTTACATTTGTTTACCGGGAAAGTCCGACTGGACAGACTGCCCATTTTCAGTGGATACCTTGGCAGAAAAGTTGCAACAATAGCAGAACAAGATTACAATATAGGAAGAATGAACTTACAGTAGACAAGAAAATTTGTCTTAATACATTCAAAATTGTTATCATATAGAATTCTAAGTGGTTGTTTTTAGTGGTAGTTGTAGATAGTAATATATAGCACATTATACAGTAGGTCAAGATACATTCAATTAGACAGGTGATAGTGAAGACACTTTGAGATAAGAAAGAAGTAGAAAACATGGAAATAAGAATAGGCAATAGAAGTAAAAAAACGAAGTCAGGCCTGTATATATTAATCTCAAGCAGATTCTCTTACTTTTAAAACCAGTTAAGTAAAAACAGGTAAAGGTTTACTTAATACTATGTAAGGTTGGTGTCATATGCAGTTACAGGATTTAATTATGGGTGTATTAAAATAAGACAGAGCGTGCACTACAGAAAAAAGGTAGTGTGATTAAACACCGGTGATAGTGTTAGCCTTATGAGAATAACATCCTAGGCATGCTTTCACGAGTAAGACACACATGTTGCAAAATGTCTACATATATTACGTGAGTAGTTTAGCCTGGGTTGTAAAAGGTGCACATCCATGAGCTAGCTAAATAATATTTGAGAAGGTATTTGAAGTTGGCTTTGTTGGCTGTATTTCTTATGTTTAAGGGTATGGCATTCCAGATTTTTGCAATGTAGTTGGAGTACAGGGAGTCACCTGAGCTATTATTGCTTCTAATAATGTCCATCAGTGATTTATTACTGGATCATTTCAGGCGTTTACTTGAGTATTCATTTATTAGGCCTTGTAGACTTGTTTTTTTTTCATGTTGGTAGAATATTTGATGGGCCATAGTAATCTAGTTAAGGGTGAGCAGGTAGAGTTAATAATCTGTGAAATGATGGCAGAGCTAGGAATTAAATATTCTATTTAAGGGGTAAAATAAAAAAGTTCAAGGGTTTGTTGGAAAAGTTCAATCAGACTCTGTCATAGACTGCTGTGGGGAAAGGTTATTTTGTTTTTGCTTTCTTGTATTTTGTACTACTATGTTAACTTCATCTATTCTGTATACTGTGGTTTACTTTCTTTACACTGTTTTACTTCTGTTCTGCTTTTAATTGCATATTTAAACTAAGAAAGACCACAGATGTGTCTTGACAGTCATACAAAAATTAACCCCCCCCCCCACCCTCCTACTTTGGCACTGTTCTGTCTTTGAACTCAACTCTTTTTCTAATTGCCTCTGCTTTATGTTAATTTGACCACATATTTCCTTCCTTCTCCTCTTTCATTAACTACTGTGAGTAAGCACAAAATTATCATTTTGCTAAATCACTCCCTTTCAGCTATTTATGTAAATTGGCCATTCTACTGTATTCATCAGAGCCCGAATACAAAGTACACACCCCCTTCCAATGTACCTTGTTCTTTTAAAATTAGTAGCTCTCCACTTAGATTGCTAAAGCTTAGGTTACCTCCTCTTTCATATCCAACTGCTTAGTGCACAATACAGCTCTTAGGATATTAATCCATTGGTTCCATCTTACCTTTAAAATCTGCTTATTTCCTGGAGACTGCTGATCACCGGAAACCAGATAACTGTCACATAGGTGCCAACTTGGAATTTGTGCTTATAATTTGCTCCTAGTGAGAGAATGAGTAGAGTGCATTCATTCCTGACTGTGTCTGATGGTCAGTGAGTGTCAGTGTTGTACCTTCCTGATTAGTCTGGTTGCTATTCAAGGCATCTACTATGAAAAGGCTATATACAGACCCTTGCATCATCTGGGACAAGACTTTTGGTCATTAAAGAGCCTGTGGTCTTCTTCTCATCTTGGGATAGGTGATAATGTTTTGCTTCTAGTGAGAGAAGAAGCAAAGGAGTATTATAGTCCACCAGCGTGATATTGTGGTGAGATTAGCACTAACAGAAGCCAGGCAGTAGCCAATCAGGCAAATCCTTTTTCTTCATTTTTGACAAAACTTTTCTCTTCAGTAAGTACTGTTTGATTAGCTGCTGTCTAACCTAACTTTAGAACATCTCCCTAACTACTGCATCCAGAAATCATCAAGGTCTACTTATCAGTTTCCCCTTAAGTGTTTGGCAGTGCCCTGTATAGACACAGACACCTGAAGTTGATATTTTTCCCATAAAAGCATCCATGAAATTTCACCAATACCTGTTTGCACACACGGGAACTAGTTTGCAGTGACAAACATGCCCCCAAAAGTGCAAATCAGATACTCCTGACATTACTTTACATTCTCACTGCAAACATCTAAGCCATGTATAAGAACTTCATCACCATCTCCATTAGCAGCTTGGTGGATATTGGCATCCTGAGGCAATGGAGAAATTGCTTCATATTTACTGACAGCCAGCTAATTCTTAAACCAATTGATATGGTATGTGAGGGACATATGTACAGAATGTCACTATAGGCAAAGCTCTTGCATAAAAACACTCCTAATGTCAATCAGGTTGTCAGTAGCACACACGCTGCTCCAATCACACACAGTTCAAAGCAAATGCATATGCTGAAGCACGTAAACGCAACATTCCTAAACTCTAAAGACCTCCTAGATGAAGTACATATAACTAATACCCTCAGCAGCCCCGAATGCACTCATTCAAAACAACACCCACATCAACACATAGAGCCACATCTCATGAAGCCTCTACTTCTAAACCCATAAGGCAAGCCACCACACAATCCAACATTCTGGTTAATGAAGACTCCATTGTGAGACACACTGGTCTATGGAGACTCCACTGTGAGACACACTGATGTCCCACTCACCAGGCTGAGTAAGGAGAAAGTCACGATCTGTTGCTTATCAGGAGCCAGGATCCACCACACTATGCACGTACTCAGGTCACTGGACCACAAGTACCAGTATGACTCAGTCATAGTCTATGTGGGTGTAAATAACCTGAGATGTATCTCCCTAGCCTATATGAAGACAGACATCATGGAGCTTTCGGAATATGTGTCCCGGGCTGCTATGAGCCTAGCATTGAGCAGCATTTTACCTTCTCCAAGGATGATGCCATGACACAAACAAAAGCTTGCTGACTTTAATAATTGGCTTAGTTTCTAGTGTCATTTTAAGAGACTGCAATATTTGTCAGCATGGAAGGAGATCATCAACAAACCACACTGCTTTGTTAGTGATAGTCTTCACCTCTAGCCTCTAGGCTTTTGAATGTTACCTAAACAGTGCCCTCCCCCACACTGCCTTTTTCAGGCAATGCCAAACAATGTATTTCCAACATAGCAAAATAAAAACAAAGAAAATGTAAAGGTATTTCTTCTCAATGCTAGGAGTCTAAGCAAAAAAAAAAAAAAAAACTCCACTCCCTATCAGCTCTCCTCATCCTAGAGTATGCTGATGTCTATATGGTCACTGAGACATGGTTTAAAGCTATGGACAGCATACCAGCAGTGCAAGGCTACAATGCCTTCCACATATTTAGACCAGCTACTGCCACATACAGGGACTAAAGATGGAGTAGTCTCGATTTACATAAAAAATAAACATACCTCAAGGCTGGTCAAACAGGACAATGCACTTGAGCTTCTCCACATTCAAATCACAATAGGCAAAAGCCCACACCTCTTCCTTGCAAGCTACAGGTCCCCCTACATGAACCAGGAAACCCATAACATGCATTTAAACTTAATGGAAACACTCACCATCCAACTCAATACCATATTTATGGGCGACTTTAATTACCCCACTATTAACTGGGAATCATATACAACACCAAACATGCAGGCACAGAGATTTCTGGATTTTGTAAAATAAACTCCCTGGATCAGATTGTCATTACACTGACCAGGCGTGCAAACATACTGGATCTGGTCAACACTAATATGGGAAAGTGCTGCACACCCCCAAATGTAATGTCTCCTCTGGTATGGTCAGACAACAAAATGGTCTCCTTTGATGTAAAAATAAAACCTAGAACCCCAGCTAATCCTGCAATGTTCAACGCTAATTTCCTACTACTAAGTGATAACCCGGCAAAATGCAGAGAACACTGCTGCCTATGCAGAAGAGTTCACAAAAACCCTATACAAGCATGTTAATAGCTGCATAGAGGCAGCTACACCCACCAGGAAGAAGTACAGCACTAACTCAAAAAACAAGCCACACAGGTGGAATCACAACATCAGTAGGCCATATAACAGAAGGAAGAAAACCATGACAAAAAAATACGGAGGTGTAGCACCCAGCAGGATAAAAGCACCATTAAACTAAACAACTCAGAAGGCAAATAAAGTCTACCAAAGCCAAATTTGAGGTAAATTTGGCCTCCCAGGCCGAGGACAACCATAAAGCATTCTTTAGCTATGTCTGTAGTCTTAAAGACAATACACAATTGCCAGTGGAGCTCGTTGTTAATGGAGCCACCTTCACTTAGCCAAAAGATATAGGAAACCTACTGGCCAACAAATTCAGCTTTAACTTTACCCCTCCCTGCCTCCCCTCAGGAAATACAATAAAATATATAACTCCCCCCTACTACCACCAGGGAACAGGTCCTTAACGGTCTTTCTAAGGCCAAGACTACTGCATCAACGGGTCCAAACAATATCCCAGGACACCTTCTAAACAGCATGAAACATGACCTATCAGGCCCTCTGGAATTGCTATTTAACTGTAACCTCCAATAAGGTTTCATGCTTCATGAATGAAGAACAACAGCAGTCATCCTTCTGCACAAAGGTAGGCCATTTACAGACCCTGGAAGGAACAGACCCATAAGTCTCATTAGTCTCACATGCAAAGGCATGGAAAGAATTATCATGAAATGATCAATAATGGCATAGGAAACCTCCAGACACTGGACCCAACTCAATTCGTCAAGGGCAAGGCATGTCTATTCAAACTGGTGGACTTCTTTGAGAAGGTTACCAAAACAATGGATGAGGGCAAAACAGTTTACACTGCCTGCCTTGACCTGGCCAAGACATTTGACACAATACCACACTTGGTGACAAACTCAAGAGGTTAGGTATAAACCCTTATGTCACTCCGTGGATAACCAGCTGGCTCACAGACAGGACCCAGAAAGTCAGAAGTAGGGAGCCCACCTCTACAAAGAGGGCAGTTACAAGTAGAGTCTCTCAAGGATCGGTCCTGAAACCACTCCTTTTTGGTATTTACTTCTTTGAAGTCAAGGCCAACTTCAACAGCTTCTGGCTGAATAAACTTGCAGATTACAACTTATGAGCAGTCATAGAATCCCCCGCCAACACGAATGTTCTCCGGGAAAGGCTGACACAGACAAATAACTAGTGTCAGAGACAGGGACTAAAACTAAATGTGTAACAGTTTCCTTTGGGAAGTCATCAACCCCTGGTAACTATCATATTGACAACACACTGCTAAGAATTGACCCAGTAGTCAGGGACTTGGGGGCACATTATAGACAGTAAACTAATTTTTGACCATCACATGCCTATAGCAGTGAGGAACTCATTCTGTACAGTGCAACTTATAAACAAAGGTATGGTATCTTGGTCCAAGGAGGTCATTGTTCCACTGTATTTGGCATTCATCAGACCTATCACTGAGTACAATGCCCCCTTTGCTATGTACCTAACCAGACACATCCAACGAGTAGAACATCCACAGAGGTTCCTCACTAAAAGAATACAGGATGTCAGTAACATTTCCTATGCAAACTTCCTCAAGGACCTATCCCTGTATTCTGTCTCCTACAGGCAATTCAGAGGAGACCTATGGTTGGAATACAAGACACTGTCAGACCTCACCCTGATGGACCTCCTGCATACGCACATAACAAGCAGCAACAGATTTACCTGCTTTAAAGACTTAAATTTTGCCTGTGATATAATCAGGACCTGCTAGATAGACAGTTATGTATCCCAGAGACAACACTTTCTCTAGAACAGGCTACCCATCTATGTGAAGCAGAGTTTCTCCCTAACTCAGTTCAAGTGTAACTTGGACAACAGGACATGAAACATAAAATTCGTCCCTGGTTTGGTACTTTTTTCTCTAATGGACGCAATCAGCCTGTAAATGGTCCATCTCCCAGGCCCTGGCTTGTAAATGTTTCATCTTCCAAGCCCTGTTTACATTTATTTAGGATACCAGAACTTGTCAGAGATTTGGGATGCATGCCTACGCTTAAAAATGTCCTTGTGGTCGTTAGCCCAGTATACACCTATGAACCTATGGGAGGGAAGCTTATGACTGCTAGAGATACACTTCTTGGAACCCTTTATCCATAATGCCTACCTAACCTACTTAAAAAAAACACACAATGCAAGCCTCAAAATGTGGAACACACACCTACACTAACCTCTTCTAATTAACTGACTACTAAATAAAAAACCCCATCACTAATTGCACACACACACACACACACACACACACACACACACACACACACACACACACACACACACACACTACACTAGCAACAAATACCAAAAAAGCAGGTAGGGGAGCAATCAAACCCTGTCCAAAAAGGTTACCGAGAAGGAGGGAACGACCAAGCTGCTGTCCAGAATGGTAAAGTAGAACTGGGTAGATCTAGTGAAGTGGGAATTAAGGGTAGAGGAGGTGGAGCTCATCGTGCTGAACTCTTGGAAGTTGGCCATCATCAGAACCGATAACCCAAAGGTTGAACCCAGACAGAAAAGACAACACTGAATCCCTAATTTTGATAAAAAGTAAAACAAAATGAGTTATTACTTCACACTTTTAAATGCAATTATTACATATGTTGATATTTAATTTACAGTATTACAATAAAATAGTCTTAAAAATGTAATATTTACACTATCATTCTATGAAATAGCATGCATGTTTACTGCATATTTCTGGTACGACATATTTTGCATGCTCACCGTGCAGTGATGTAAGATGATTCACGTGAAATTCATAGCATAGTTTTTGAAAAGTTACATTACGGGTACTGTAATGGAAACTCGTAAGCAGCTAACCCCATGGAAAAGACAGTTTCTTTCCTAATCATCTTACAAGGGGGTCTAATACAGTCAAATGACTTTTGCCAAAGTCATGGACTAAAATTCAATAGCAAGAAATGCAATATACTGCATTTTGGGAAAATTGCCACCCACGCTAAATTATTCCATCAGTAAGACACCCCTAAGAGTTCACGTGGTAGTCAGGGATCTGGAAACTTATATAGACAGTAATCTGGCGAAGGTAAGAAGAAAATCATTCTATGCTGCCCAACTTATAAGTAAGGGCATGGCATCCAGGACCAAGAAAGTCATAGCACACTTTATTTGGACCTTATCAGATCCATCATTGAGTATAAAGCCCCCTTCACATGTACCTGACCACACATATGGAACAGCTGGAATGCCCACGAAGGTTTCTTACCAGGAGAATCCAGAATATAAACAAATTGTCCTATACAGATCACCTTAAAGCCCTATCTTTATGCTGTCTCTATAGATTACGAAGAGGCGATCTATATCTGGCATACAAAGCATCCTCAGATCCAACTCTGATGGACGTTTTGCACATCTACAGAATGAACAGCATCAGAACCACTACATACAAGGATTTAAATTTTACTTGTGACATAAATAAGACATGTTGGCGAAACAGATATCTGTCTAAGAGGATCCCCATGCTCTGATACAGGCTCCTCATCCATGTGAAGCAATCCATCCCTAACTCTACAGAAAAAAAAAAAAAAAAAAAAGGTTATGCTTAAATAAACACCTTTACTGAATTATCACTTGTGACATAGGCACATTTGCACTTATATAAAAGTAATGAAACTGTGTCAACAAGTTAAAATTAACGAGGATTATGCTTCACATATAGTGCTATATATCATATAACCTATGCAACATTACATAAGTTATTCAATTCCTGCCCCTTTTTTTTAAAACAAGAAACATCTTTATTAAACCATCACTTACAACATAAGCAATCATACATTTATATAAATGAAAACAAACCACACCGACACAATCCTAGTTGCAAGCATGTTACATTACAAACCATACTGATGCACTCCCAATTGCAAACATTATACACGACTTATAATCTACCCAATTGTCTTCAGTCAAACATTACGCAGCTCATTTAATTCTTGCCTTCTTTTAAACCTCATTCCTCCCCTGTATGCATTGTTCTCACAATTCCAATTTTTTTCCTATGTAGTTTGCTCCTACCTTTTTCTAAAGATTTAAAATCCACTTGTCTTTTACTATATTCACTGCATCTGATACAGTTGATTTAGATTTTGATTTCCATTTTCTTGCAATTACTTTTTTGGCAGCCACCATAATTAGAGACAGCAAGGCCTTACCATGCCTAGACAATTCTGATTCTGTATCATAGCTCAGAAAAATCATCTCCCTCGTTGATCAAGGGACAGGCAATTGGAAATTCACCCTGGGTTTGGTCTCCATGTCTCTGATACACAGAGGAGGACAGTAATTTCCAAACTAACATACTCCCCCCACATAACCTCTAGAAACTTCATAACTAATATAACCCCTCCTAATAAATGCCCATGATACACTGTGATACAATTGGCTGGATTGCACAGCTTGGCTGATAAAGGCCCTGGTTGTCTTTAGCTTAGTATATACAGTACCTATGAACCTATGAACCATGATCAATGAACTAAAGCTGCAAACCTGTTGCATGCTAGGCCACGCAACCAAAAGCACATCCAACAAACACAGCACAGACACCATACCACTGTCAGCCATCTCAAAGTCATTAGTGCTGCTCACTTTCTGAAAAATGGTAAAGATACTAGACATACCTGATTCCCGGCTGTACATAAAGAGATCAAAGTCCTCTTTTAATTCAGATGTTTCCAGTTAAGCTCTCAAAATGCACTACCTTACTACAGGAGGAAGAAACTGGCCAAGCAGATGAGGAGTCTAGGGCTATGGATTTATCTGTATTGATGGAAGCTCTGTAACCTGCCCCTGGCCTGGATGTTAGCATTTGAGTTCTTCCACAAAGATCTCCTCATCGTATATCCACTGGCTTAAAAGAAGGTGCATTGAAAGAAAGTTGTTTCTAACTATCAATGTTCCTATCATTCGATACTGCCACTGTCTATTTTTTAAATTTTCAAACGTTTGAATTCTCCATGTCAGACATATAAAATAGAGGAAATTCTGACCCATTCTGAAGTACTGTATCCTTTTCATAGGCGAAAACATAAAATTAAATAATCTAAGTGCACAACCGGGTGCACACACAGTTACAATTGCAATTTGTCAGCAACAGAAAATAATCTGTTCTACCCCCTGATACAATTAATTTGATTACTATGAAAATGTTCACTCTCTGAACACATACTCCAATGTAGAAATCCAACAGGAGCACGCTGTTTCATTCAATATCATTTTGGCGAATGTAAAAGCAGTGAGTGCTGTTCGCTGAAATTACTTTTGCTGACAGTGGAGTTTGCTTTTTTTCTCCACTGCTGTGTGACCCCAAAGTTAGTATATACACATCTAGGGAGTGAGGGGTGCAGAGGAGACTTGCCTCCTCCCCTGGCAAAAACAAAATTGAGTTGTTTGAAGGTGGTTGCAGTGAATGATATTCTTTTTTTTTCCCCCATTCTCATAAATTACCTTCAATTACTTGACACAAATCCAACTCCCCAATGAATACATCTTCTTTTAAGCAAGCACACTTATGCAAAGGCCAGCCCAGTGGTGTAGAGGGCTGAAGCCCTGACTACAGTCTGTGCAACCAGAGGTCATTTAATGGCTCAGGCACCTAACAGGCTGGCAAGGAGAAAGGGTGTGTGCATCCTGGGAAAGGGAATGAACTTGGTGGATCCCTTGGTGGAGGCCAGCACTACGGAAAAAAAACTACAGGATGGGAGGAGTAGGTGAGTTGAGGAAATGTGGTCACCCTAGGGCACAGATTGGGCATATCCTCATGAGCAACACCTCATGACTCACCCAGCCCATGATACTGACATCAGCTTCTAAAATGAAGGGGTAGAGTTTAGCAGAAAAAGCCATGTCATTAGCAGACATTGCGCTTCAGGCTTCAACTTGAGTGCCAGTGGCAGCATCAGCCAAGGGTAACATCGGCATAATCAAGAGAGTTCCCACTCCCTTCCCTTCCATCAGGCAGTTCAGGGGATAGGCACGGGAAAGAATCGAGCAGCTGATGGTCAGCCGGGATGAGGAAACAAATAAAAAAATACATGTGTACAAATCTGACAGAAGGAGACACACACACACACACACACACACACACACACACACACACACACACACACACACACACACACACACACACACACACAAACTCTCTCTCCCAGTACAAATTAGGCATATTAGCCAAGCTTCTTGAATAAAATTAAGACAGCCACAGCCCACAACGCATGTTGTTATGTAGAGTAGCTCAACAGGAGAATCCCCAACCAGTGGGGTGAGAAGCTGTGCAATTGTGGGTTCAGATCCCACATAAGCTTTGAGAGAGGGTTGGCATAATGGTTAAGGTCATAGCTTCACAGAACTCTTCAGCTCCTTAAATCATTTCCCATCTACCTGTTCTCTACTAGTGGGCACATTTCCTGTGACAGCAGGTATGCTAGCTGCATTACTAAGGCAAACCCACATTCACAATATTATCCTAAACAACTAAGGCACAACAAAGAGCAGAACGTTTCACTTGGGTGCCTTTTCCTGGTTAGTTTTAACTTCTGCCTCTCCTCGCACCACCAGAGTGATTTATCAAGCAATCTGTCTGCGTACTTGTGTACTACTCACCTCTAAATTAGATTCTTTCAAAGTCGTTAACAATTATAACTAATTATCTCCTCATCTCCTACATGTTCAACCCACAGTACAGAGTAATTTTTTTTATCTAAAGCCCTAGTACTATGATTGATATTATTCACAATCAAAGCCCTAAGGACTGCTGAAATACCAGCCTACTCATTACTGTAGAATTAAGCTTGTTAAAAGTCACTTTCTTCATGTCAGCTGTGATGTGACAGCATTGTAGTTGTCTAATGTTAGTATGATATAATCCACAGATCCTTACTTATTTCTGGGGAAAGTGTTTTTGTTCCTTTATCAGAAGACAATTTTATTCAAATCACCTGCTAAACAGCAGAAGACATTTTCCTCACAGATTTTATTACCTTTAAGAGCCTTGTTGTGAGCATTAAAGTCATTAATTGGTGTTTTTGTCTTTTCCATCTATTACACACATATCATAACCCCCCCCCCCCCATTTCACCATATCTGCAGCTTCTCCATTTTTTTCTCCTGCCTTCTCATTTGTTTTCGCAGCAGCTCAAGGAAGGCTGTCCTCACTGTGCATGTAGGACAGTAATCTACCTTAAAGTATACCTACCTGCACATGAACAGACATATGCTGTCTTTACTGTCAGTTATTATACATGACCAATACAGTTGTCAAGGATGGCAAGCATTCAACTAACAGATACTAAAATGCAACATATAAGTGAATCTCTTCTCTGCAGTCAATTACAGGGGAAACCACCCCTCATTTTGACAGAACAGTGTGTGTGCTTGATGATTTAACACAAAATAGCTATTCTTAACATTCATAAGGTGATGATATAATACCTGTCTAATTTGTTTGTTTTGTTGTAATTTATTGATAACATTCAATGGTGTGTGTTTTCATTTCTAATCAAGACTTCATCAGACCACATAAAATGATAAGGCCAGAGGACCTTGAACTTATGCCTGTGGTGTAAACCTGGCTAATAGGGAATAAACTTGAGATGGTCAGACATGTACCACTCAAACAACACTGACAAACTGTGTATCACATCAATGAATACTATAACTGTGATAGATGTGGTGTGATTTACATTATAGGATGTAACTGTGACCCATTGGTCAAACTACGAGGAAGGTTAAAGTGCATATTATGGAACATTTAGGGGATGTGAGAAGGAAAAAAACTTGAAAGTCCAGTAGCCATGCACTTCTTGTCAAAACACAAAGGGTTGGAAAACAATTTATTTTTCAGCATTCTTGTACGTCCCATGTCTTTACGTGGTAATTTTAAACATCAGGTGAACAGACTGGAAAGTCGTATGATTATTAATTTTCATACTTTACATCCCCAGGGAATAAATTTGGAAAATAATTTAAATATTTAATACAGCTTAGTAATACATTGGAATCAAAGTTAATAAAGGTTATAAAATCAAGTTTAAAAGAATGTACAATAATTTGTTAGAAAATTGCACTTAGTGTTTGAAATAATATTTGATGTATTTATAATGAATGTATTTAATTTAATGTGAAAATGTGTGGATGTATGTTTTTGGATGTATGTGTATGTATACATGTGTATATAGATATATGCATATATATGTATAAGTATATATCTATATGTGTTCGTATATTTATATAGTAACGGAGATATTCATCTGTATAATAAAAGTATTACAGTTGTATGAATGAATTTGTATTTAACAGGGGTATTGTTTACAGACTGAACAGCATTCCTTTTCAGTGTGTTTGCTATTTAAAAAAAATGGTTTTGTGGTGAAGTATTCACTTAAGGATGTAATTAATTTAATTGGGAAAGTTTAATTGATTTATTGTTGGTTAGGATTGGTATATAAAGGGACATATTTGGAATATGAAAATGTTTCAACAGAAGGCGAGAAGCCGAGGTACCAGAACAGATGTAATATAAAGAAATCATGTCCTGTCAGTGGATTTCCTTGTCCTTTTTTGATGTGGTTTGAAAAATTGGCTATCTTATGTTTTTGTGAAGAAACTGTGTATCAACCAACAGGAGTGAGATGCACACCAGAAGTGACCAATCGGCTACCTTAGCCCAGGCGCAACTGAAGGCCCTGCTACCTTCCTAATCTTTTTTTTTTTTTTTTAAGATTTCCTACGGTTTTTATTAATAAATGGGTATAACACAAGGAATTTTCATTTAACGTCTTCCTAAAAAGTTTCTTTTAAGCCAGTGATTCCAAAATGCTTGCATAAGAAAATGAATGCTTACTTAAGCTTACCTGCTACCAATGTGAGTGACCCACTGCAAAGCAGCAACAGAAAATTCTGTTGACATAAACCTGCAAACAATCAAGCATCACAGCACAGAAACAGACGGATGCAATGCTACTGCCTCTCTGCACTCTTCCACAAAAAACAATACCTAAGCTGTGACGCGGCATAGAGGGATAAAGCCCAAACTACGGCCCAAGTGAACCAAGTTTGATTAGCACCTTGGCTGCCTGTTGAGAGGCAGGGGAGAATGAGAACTCTAACCATTAGAGAGGTACCACACTTCTGGAAGGCATGGCTTCTCACTGCCCTGACGGATGCTATGGCGTGAAGACGACTGCCGTAGGGAGAATGTTAGTCTGGGGGGAGGGGTGTCTGCCCAGGGTAGTACATGCTTCCTGTATCAATCTGCTTTCACCTAAGAGTTTCAAAAACATCAGTCCCCATAAAGAAAAATGGACAGTCATAACAAATATTTGTGTCAGATCTTAAAATCTAGTTTGAACACCTTTCAACCAACTATAACTTTCACTGAATTGCTCAGTATCAATATACGTGTAATCATTTTTGTTTGCATGGATACTAATTTGTTTTGCACTGTTTATTCTGATATGATTATATACAATTATGTTGTGTTATTTGTGACTTTATTCCTGCATGCTTTACCTCCTTAAAAATAAAGATTCCTCATTCGACAGTTAGAAAAGGGTAATTTATCTGTTATCTTATTTACTTGTCTAATTTGGTCTCACACACATACACACACACACACACACACACACACACACACACACACACACACACACACACACACACGGGAGGGGATTAGGACAGTAACATATTAAGTAAAAGAACAGCCATGGGCAGAAGTGTTGGATCTCAAGTCTACTATGCTTTTCAGTGTACCTTATCAGCCCTTAGAGGGCAGGGTGAAACCTACGGTCCAGTAGGGTATAAAAATATCAAGCTACATGTTGATAATGGGAGAGTGGCGCAGGGCTTAGTACAGTAGCTGAGGTGCCACATCAGACATCATTTTCCAAGTCAGTACACTGCAGACAGATGCATTATCTAAAAATGTTTACCTTGAGTACTGATGGACATTTGACTGAGGTCAATATTCAAGTAAAATTCTTACTAAAAAGAAGGGTTGGAAAATCTGGGATGGTGTAATAACAAATGGATATTTGGTCTGCCTGATAAAATAAGGTACAGAAATTCTACAAAAATGCTGTGTTCCAGTTTCGGTGAAAATCTACCAAAACAACTGGACACTTAAAATGCATTGAGTAATGCTTATCCACAGATCACTACCATATTTATGTCTTTCTGTCTGAGGGCCCCTGATTAAGATTTAAAATGTTGAAGGTTTACAAATGTTTTCTTAACTACCCAACCAAATTACTGATTTTCCAGGGGTCCAATAATCAAAAAATGAATTCTCATGATGAAGTGCTAAAGAAATGTACAAGTAAGAGATGTTTTCAACTGCGTGCTTCAAAAACATCAGCCCCCTTCGCATAAATTAGCTCTAATGTTTGATACTGAAGATATATGTTGGAGATGTGAAAAAAAATTAAAAGCAAACTGGGACTATGTTTTCTATGACTGTAAAAAAATAGATACTTATTGGCATAATATAAATATTTTTTTTTCAGACTACATTTAATGATAATTTTAAATTAACTAAATCTACTACTCAGTTGGAACGCTTCTTTATCTGAAGTAGTTTACTTCATTTGGTCTTCAACCTGCGGGACAGAGTCCCCAGCTACTAAACTCCTGGGAGGCCCTCATGGAAGGCTATTCCAGAGCACCGCACAGCCAAAGGATGCTCTCCTTCTAGAAGTCAAATCCAATTTGTAATGAGAAATAAATGTATGAGATGAGGACCAAGTAGCTGCAGAGCAAATATCATCCAAAGACACTCTAGACCAGAAAGCTGCAAACCTAGTGAAATGAGCTTTTACCTGACCTGGAGGAGACATGTCTTAGTCCTTACAGACCTGCAGGATGCATGAAGGAATACATCTAACTATAATGACCTTGAAAATTGTTTTCTTCTATAGACCCTTTTTGGGGAAACCTAACAATTGATTCGATTTACAAAAATATTTTGTCCTGTGTAAATAGAATCATAACTGTCTATGAACATCCAACATGTGTAGCTTGTATTCCATCCTGTTCATAAAATTGGGAAAGAATGCAGGCAAATTTATAGTCTGACTGATACTGACTGGTGATGCCACCTTAGGAAGAAAAGATGGACTGGTTCGAAGGGAAACTCTATCTTTATGAAAAATCATGTACAGAAGTTTGATTGACAAGGCCTGTAATTCCGAAACCCTTCTAGCAGAGGTAATAGCTACAAGAAAAGATGTTTTCCATGACAGAAATTTTAGATCTGCAGTTGCGGCAGGCTTGAAAGACAGAGCGACCAGAGCTTGTAGAACCATAGTAAGATCACACGGGAGGGACAGGATCTATGACCGGGGGCCGTAGCTAAAGGTGCCTTTGATAAAGGCTTTACACAGACTGGAAGATGCTAAAGATGCAGAATTCTCGCCCACATGAAAATGGGAAATGGCAGCCAACTGAACTTTGACAGTAGAAGAACTAGCTCCATGCTGGAAAATATCGGCTAGAAAATGAAGAATAGTGGAAATAGGAGCCGTGAAAGGGTCTACACTCCTCTGAGGCCCAGAAAGAAAAAATGTTTCCACTTGCTGCGATAAACCTTTCTGGTTGAAGACTTATGAGCAGCTACCAAAATAGATCTAACTGAGGAAGAAAGTCCGGGAGTCCTAGCAATTACAGGAACTGGAGAAGCCAAGCCGTGAGCTTCAGGCTGTCCAGACTTGGATGAGGTACCCCCGAGGGGTGTGAAATCAGATCCTGAATGGGATCTAGGATCCAAGGTGGAGCAAGAAGATGAGAACAAAGGAAGGGAAGCCATACCTGGCAAGGCCAGAAAAGGGCAATGAGGATCACCTTGCTCCCCAGTCAACAAGCTTTTTGCAGAAACCTCGGAATGAGAGGTACTGGCGGGTAAGCATACAGAAGACTGGGAGGCCAAGCATGAACTACAGCGTCTCTGGGGGACTCCCCCAGCAGGGGGTTCAGAGCGAAAAACCTAATGCATTTCGTGTTGGAAGGAGATGCGAAGAGATCGCAGCAAAGTTGACCCCACTCGCTGAAGATCTGTTCCACTACTGACAAATTCAGAGACCACTAGTAAGGCATCAGAATTGTCCAACTTAGCCTGTCCACTAGAACGATGGACCTCTCTGGAATGTGCATTGTGATAAGAAAGCGACCGGTGGAGATCACCCATTCTCACACTCTCATGGCCTTGCAACAGAGGGGATAAGATCTAGTCCCTCCCAGTTTCTTGATAAACCAGACTACTGACATGTTGTCTGAATGAATGGCAATCGTCCCCAGAGGAACAAAAGCATGAAGGGCCGTCCTAATCTCTAGGACACTGATATGCAAGCTGGTCTCTACAGGGGACCACAGGCCTTGGACTGTCCTGTCCGAACAATGCCCCTCCCACCCGAGTTGGGAGGCATCCATTGTCATTGTGGTTTTGGCCGGGGCTGGAACAAAGGGTCGTCCCTCCAAAATGTCCAGAGAACTCATCCACCATATGAGGGACGACCAACACACTCGACTGAGGTGGACAGGATAAGTTAGTGGTAATTCCAACAGGGACCACTGAACCGCTAGAGTCCACTGAAGAAACCGCATGTGTAGCTGAGCACACGGAAGAAGAGTTATGGTCGCTGCCATCGAACCTCGGGCCCCCAACACTGATTCCACTGTCGGAAGGTGAGAATGGGAGATCAGGGAGACATGCTTCCTGAGGTTTTGAACTCTATCTGAGGTCAGGAATACGTTGCACTGAAGTCCATCTATCCTGGCACCAATGTAGTGCATTACCTGTACAGGCTCTAGGAGATATTTGGATGTGTTGATTGCGATACCCAAACTCAGGGCAAGAGTCAGAAAGTAATCCCTTGTTTGGAAAAGCAGACACCTGGTAGGAGCAGTGAGGAGCCAATCGTCCAAGTAGGAATAGACTTGAATCCCCTGAAGCCTCAGGTGACCCGCTACAACTGCCATCACTTTGGTAAACACCCTGGGGGCTGTGGTGAGACCAAAGGGTAGGGTTCGAAATTGATAATGATTGGTCGCTAGCCAGAAGCGGAGGAACCTCCTGGAGCTTCTGTGAATTTTTATGTGATAGTAAGCATCCTGGACGTCTAACGAGCACATCAAGTCGTTCTCTTGCAGGTACGGCATGATGGACTGTAGTGTGACCATCCAGAACTTCTCTTTGGCAACTGACAGGTTCAGGGTAGACAAGTCCAGAATGGGCCTTTGGTCCCCCATTTTATTTGGCACCAAAAAAGAACCTAAGTAGAAGCCCGATCCAGACTGATCAGGGGGACAGTTTCGATGGTTCGTTTTCCTAGCAGCTTGGAAATTTCCTGTGCTGCTGCCTCCCTTTACGTGGGTGGAACTTCCGGGAGGTGTTTGAGAGATATGGAGTAACCCACGCAGGGGATAAAATATCCTCTGGATATAATTTGAAGCACCCAGTGGTCCATTCTTATGGACTCTCATGCCGCTGGGTGCAAGGACAATCGTCCCCAACTGCCTCTAGAGTAGAGCAGCCGAGCAACATCACAGGGTTTGCTGCCCAGGTCTGTCCAAGAACGGTTTTCGAGACCCGAAGTTACATATCTATCTATCTCTCTCTCTATATATGTGTGTATATATATATATATATATATATAGATATATATATAGATATATATATATATATACATACACAAACACACACACACACACACACATATATATATATATTTATATACATATATATATATATGTATATATATATATATATATATATATATATATATATATGTATATATATATATATATATATATATATATATATATATATATATATATATATATACATATATATATATATATATATATATATACACATACATATATATATATATATATATATATATATATACACATACATACATATATATATATATATATATATATATATATACATATATATATATATATATATATATATATATATATATACATATATATATATATATATATATATATATATATATATATAGATATATATATATATATATATACAGATACATATATATGTATATATATATATATATATATATATATATATATATATATATATACACACACACACATATACATACATATATATATATATATATATATATACACACACATATACATACATATATATATATATATATATATATATATATATATATATATATACACATATATGTATATATATATATATATATATATATATATATATATATATATATATACATATACATACACACACATACCTATACATACCTATACATACGTATATATATATATATATATCTATATATATGGCGAAAGGTACTGATTTTTTGAGTTACATTAAAGGTTTGTCTTCAGACAAAGATGACAGTGCGTGTTTTACTGGTGCATTGGACAGTAATTACAGTGGGTTGGCTATACGCTACAAACCCACCGAAGCAGCAGAATGTTTCAATAGTTTATTAGAGGCATCCAAACGAGTTAGGGCTAATGTTTGGCATTGTAAATTGTTGAAGGCATACTTGGTTGCTAAAATATCACCGAGGGGCCTAAGAGTGTACGTAGAACCTGGTTTGAGTAATTTGGATGAGAATTTTATGGCGAAATGGAGAAGCATACAGGCGACTGCTTCCATCATGTTTTTGGAACTGTTGGTCGAGCATTATGAGTCACAACTGCCTAGTTTAATATCCAAACTTGATGAATGTTTTGTATGTACACAAAAGTTTGTGAATGCCTCTGAATATGAAAATTTATACACCAAATTTATCAATGACTCTGAGAAATATGATAAGGAACTTTCTAAACGTAAATTGCAAAAATACCAACGGGATGTAAATGATTTCAAACACTGCACCATGTATACTTGAAAGAAGGTCAAAAAGGGTGTTCGTTTTAATGAAGACAAGACCATTCCCAGGCCTAAAAGAAAGAGGGTGAAGTCTATCTTAAGGCGTAACGATGATACAACTAGTGCTTCTGATTATTCTTCCAGTGTATCCAACACTGATACGGAACCTGAAAATTTACCAGAAGTTCCATCACCTTTATCTAAAAGATTTCGAGCCCCTTTAGAAGGGCAGGGCGCAAACACAGAGGGGGCAGAACAGGCCATGTTGAAAACCTTCAAGGAACAAATGTTACAACACAAAGCATAGATGGTCTTTCTCATGGACAGTTAAACAATGATATTAATAATCTGGTCATTAATTTGACTGACCTGGAGTTTTCCTCCAGTGAAATCAGTGTGCTCAATAAAGGCCTAGGATTCATTCCTTCTTTTTTTGCATCTCATTTTGATGTTATTAATGACTTGAAATGCTTCTGTAGAAAACTTAATTTAAAATATTTCTTTTCAGATTCTGAACATGTGATACAACATAATGATGGTAATACAGGGTTTAAATTTAAGAAATCACAATTTACCCCACCCTACCATAGTACAGTCAAACTGTTTGAACAATTAGTGCTGAAAGACTTACATCTACATGAGTCTGAGATTTTCTCTAAAAAACAGTATAATTTGACCAGGGAAGAAAATCAAGCCCTAATGAATCTTAAAAATAATAATAATATAGTGATAGTTGGGGCAGATAAGGGTGGGGCAGTTGTTATATGGGACAAAGAGCATTATTTAACAGAAGCATATAAACAACTGTCTAATACAGAATATTATGCAAGTCTAGACTCTGATCCGACTTTACAACACAAACAGGTCATAGATGAGTATCTTAAGCTCAGTTGTGAACGCCAGTTCATCACTCCACAATTGTTGAGGCAACTTCAGGTAGATCATCCAGTTCTCCAGTATTTCTACATATTGCCTAAGGTGCACAAGAACCTTTTGAATCCCCCAGGACGTCCGATAGTAGCAGGGAGAGGATCTTTGACAGAACCGTTATCTGAATACTTGGAATTTAAATTGAAGAAATTGTTGTCCTATGTGAGAGCTCGTATTAGGGACACACAACAATTTCTGGCAATTATTGATGACATACAAGTAGACAGAGATCAATTTTTGGGAACTTTAGATGTCCAATCCCTATATACATCTATACCACATATGGGAGGCATTGAGGCAATTAAATACTGGATGAACTATTCGGGTATCTTCTCCCCTGAAGAACAGGAATTTTTGACCAACATTCTTGAGTTAATGCTTGAACACAATGCTTTTACCTTTAACAAACAATGGTATTTACAGGTAAAGGGAACAGCTATGGGGGCTACTTTCGCCCCTACTTATGCTGATCTATTTATGGGTTTTTTTGAAATCCAGTATATTTATACTATACCTTCAATGTTCAAGCCTTATCTCATCATGTGGAGAAGATACCTTGATGATTGTTGGGTAGTGTGGGGGGGGTCTAGGGAACTTTGGCATAAATTCATACTCTATCTTAATTCCAATGTTTATGGTTTAACATTTACAGGTAACATCAATCTGCATACAGTGGAATTTTTGGATGTATTGGTGGGCAAACAGAATGATGGTTTTCTTTACACTGATTTATATAGAAAGCCCTTTTCTAAAAATGCCCTGTTACATGCCCAGAGTTGTCACCCCCCCACACTATCCTTAACATTCCAGGTTCACAGTTTCAACGTGTGAGAAAGATTTGTTCTTCTGAAGAACGGTATCACAATAAAGCCTTGGATTTAGAGTCTAGATTTTTACATAGAGGTTATCAAAGAAATATCATCAGTAGAGCTAATCAAAAAGCAAGTTCCATAAATAGGGATTCCCTTCTTGTAGATAGGGTGCGAAGAAGTGATGGCTCCCATATTAGATTTATTACAACTTATGGTACCAACACATTTTCCATCAAAAATGTGTTAATGAAGCATTGGCATATATTGGAATCTGATGCATTTTTCAGCAAACACATTGATAATGTATGCCATTTTGGATACAAGAGGGGAAAGAACTTAGGTCAACATTTTTCTAAATTTAAAAAAGACCATCAATTTAACACTGATACACTGGGTGTTAAGGGAAGTACTTTCTGTGGCAAATGCAGACAATGTAAAGTTATGGCTAAAACTACATCTTTTACTTCTGTCAATACTAAAAAGGTATTTGACATACGTAGCCTTATTACATGTAATAGTACTTGGGTAATCTACATGGCTGTTTGCCAATGTGGTGCCTTTTACGTAGGGCAAACTTCTTGTGCGTTGAAGCAAAGGATTTGTTTACACATTAGTGATATTAAATGCCAACGCACAAGAAGTGCGCTATATAAACACAAATTGGTTCATCCCACATCACACTTCATCTTTATAGGTTTGGATAAAGTTACAGCATCTGAAGTAGGGGATAGTCAAAAACATCAGATGTTAACAAGTAAGGAGCGCCGCTGGATCACTAATTTGGAGGCCATGTTTAAACCTGGATTAAATGACCACTGGTAAATTTTTAAATTTTTGAGTTTTGTATCACAATGGATTTATTTTTGGGGTTTTTTCATATATGTCTTATTTTATGTTTAGGTATTCCTTTGGGACTGCTTTTGGATAACATCTCTATTATTGCAGGGGGGAGTTCAGCAGTGAGTTATGTTAGTTTTAGATTTTGCTTATTTGCAATTTTCATTTTATTTTATTTAGTTAATTGTTCTCTGTTCCCCTTTTTCTTTATCATCTTTATCATTTCTGCAATAGGGATGTTCAATTGTGTATGCACCAACATTAATTATTCCAATTCAGTAGCACTTTTGAGCTAAGGTGTAATGTTAGTAAATTTAGCACTGTCTCTTTAATTTACGTATACGCATTATGCGTATATCTAGATCTGCCTTTCAATTTATTGACTGCACACTGAGGACGCTGTGAGCGAAACCGGCCACCGGTTTGTGTTATGGGGCTGTGGAAGTCCTAATAAATCTTTTTTTCTGCTTCAAGCTGACTGTGCGATTTATTTTCTTGAGTGCTGGGATCATTTGTGGAGTATATATATATATATATATATATATATATATATATATATATATATATATATATATATATATATATATATATATATATATATATATATATATATATATATATATATACATACATATATATACATATATATATGTATATGTATGTGTAGATTATATATATATATATATATATATATATATATATATATATATATATACTCTGACTTCTCAACAGGTGCACGTAATCACGACTGGAAAATCACCAAAACCGTGCACGGATATAAAACACAATCCCAACGCAATCAAGCACTGGTTGGTGTACATATGTAAAGCAGGTTCAAGCAAAGAATAAATTCAACCAATATTTTCTTTCTGCTCAAATTTATTATTCCATTATGGTGGCTTCGGACTGCCACGACTCCACAGCAAAACAAACCGGTTTCACCCAATAGGCGTCTTCAGTGTTCAAAATGCCCGGATCCCCTTGCAACACATTTATATACATTAATCAATACTTGCTTAAAGTGACAGATCACTTTATAGCAACATTCTCATATAAATACAGTTCTAATTATGAAAAAACTCACTAAGCAACTGTGTGTTAGCACATATCAAGTAAATAAAAAATAAAAATAGAAATAAAACAAACATTTAAACACATAGAGACAACCCACTAATAGGAGTCTATGTATATTACACATTTTCATTCAACCCTGGCTTGTAAAGAACTCCCAGCTTCAATATCCACATCTTTTCTTTTAAATCTAATATTTTATGTTTTTTTGCTATAGTCAAATTTGGAAAAATACCAAAAGCACAATTCGTCAGATTGAAACGTCTATGTAGTAATGACCAAGAATTTGAAAAGGAGGTGGCGAATATGCATGGGAGATTTATATACAGGGGATATAGTAGTAAGTTGGTTTCCAGTGCATTTGAATATGGTAAAATGCAGGACAGAAACAAGTTGTTAAATACTAACAATGAGAAGGGGGTTATGCAGGTAGGTAAATTGAGATTTATTACTACCTATGGTACCAACACATTTAAAATTAAACAGACTGTACAAAAACACTGGTCGATTTTAAAAAATGACCCTTTTTTTGAACAATTGTTGGATGACCACTGTAATTTTGGTTATAGTAGGGGGAAGAATTTAGGAGAATATTTTAATAAACATAAAAAAATCTTCATTTATGAATAGAACAACTTTAAGAGGAAGTATGAGAGGTAGTACATTCTGTGGAAATTGTGTATATTGTAAGTTGGTATCTAAAACCAAGTCCTTCACATCTGTTAACACAACTAAAGTTTATGACATCAGGGTCCCAATTACTTGTAATACTGACTGGATTATTTATATGGTAGTATGTAAATGTGGTGCTTTTAATATAGGACAGACTTCAAGATCTTTTAAAAATAGAATTGCCCTTCATGTTAGTGACATGAACTGTAGAAGAACACGCAGTGCTTTGTATAAGCACCAGTTAGACCACAGAGGAGCACATTTCATTTTTGTAGGGATTTCTGTAGAACAATTAAGAAGGGACGACTGTGGATCGGAGGACGAATTTAACATATCGGGAGCAAAACCTAAGCGGATGGCCCCCCAAAAAACTTATTCTGTAGTCGGACAGACCATAACCTCAGGTACTGTTAATGCCCAAGCTACTAATGTATTTAAACTGAATGAGAACTATAAACGACAGGACTTAGATGCATTTTTTAAATGTAATTACGATTTTGATAATTGTCAGTACAAGGGAAAGACTAATACTAAGGAAACCAATGCCAAAGGGAATGATAAAACATTAAAAGACTTAATATATGACTTTGGCAAGAAATTAGGGGGAGTAAAAACTCTGCAAATGGACAATATGTATCTTAAAAGGTGTCTTGAAATGAAAATTGTGCCCATGGGCTTAAGGTTTTTTAAACAGCCCATGGGAGTGGATATGGATGACACCAATATGCTTGAATGCAATAAGTTATTTGACAATTTTGGATTCAGTTTTATGGAGTTTATTTTAAAATGTAATGACAAGAAAATATGCACACTCATGACTGAAACTGAGCATTTGAATGCTGTTATTAATAATGACTTGTTGTTCACTGAATTGGAAGGTTTTTATCATAAACAATATCAATGGGTTGACAGTAACTGTAATAAACAGTTTGATAGAAAATGTAAAAAATTAAAAAGGGACATTGACCAGTATGAGAAAAAACAAGCATATAGGTGGAACAATTATAAGGTTAATATGGAAACAGCAGGGAATGGACAAGATTATTACAAGCACGGGGATAGGGCATTTAAGAATAAGCCATATAATAGTAGAAATTTTGGTAATGGGAAGTTTTTAGGAAGAAAGAAAAATACAGGATACAGACAGGACACACATCCAGCCACAGAACACACGGAATGGAGAGAGACCTACTACTGGGGGAATTGGGAAAATCAGAACCGGACAAGGTAGAAAATGAGTTAAATATTGTCAAGCACAATGATATATGTTTTAGATTAGGAGATTTTAGCATATTTAATTATACTAGTTTTAAATTAGAAAAGGAACATTTCCTATTGTTTTCCAGGGGGGTGAAATATGTCCACAACACCCAATTGTACATAACTGATTATATTGTGGAACTCAAATTGTTTATGCGGAAACATAATTTGCCTTTATATTTTCATGACAATGAGAGTGTACCAATGAATAAACCCTTCAAAAAGGGTAGTACATTTATTCCCCCATGAATAATACCCTAGCCACCTATGAGAAGGTAGTGACCGAAGAATTACATAAGTTTTACAATTTGTGTAAAAATAAGAAGGAAAGGAGACACAATTTGAGCAAAAAAGAGTTTGTTGTTTTAAAACAAATACAGGAGGATCATCATATTCGGGTTATGAAGCCCGACAAAGGTGGGTGGGGGGGTAGTCATATATGACACACAAGAATATACAAACAAATTGCATACCATCTTACTCAATTCAGGAAATTATAAAATTTCCTCATAGTTGCCTCACAGTAAGACGTTCTCCTGTTCGATTCTCAGCTAGAGTGCCTTCTGTGTGAAGGCATGCATGAATGGGCGTACCTTCGTTGAAGGTTGTGCGTCAGGGCCGGCAACTCGGCATGTAAAAATCTACTGCCAGTCATTAGCAGACCGGAGTTCCGCTGTGGCGACCCCTAACCGGGAAAAGCCGAAAAACACAACAATGAAGTAAATATAGGACATCATAAGATTGTTTTATATTTAGAAGAGTTTCTTCTGGACAATAGGATTGACATTGATTTATACAATTTTTTAAGGGTCAAATCCCTGGTGTTAGCCACCACTGTTGGGATACCAAAAGTACATAAAAATTTAGAGGATCCACCTTTTAGACCCATTATATCTGGCGGTAAATCTAAAGTTTTCCCTTCTAGCAAAGTAATAGACATTTGGCTCAAGCCAGTATATAAAAAGGTGTCCCATACAGATGTTGATTCATGGGACTTCTTGAGTCAGTTAACTACTGACAAATGTAAGGAGGGAGTGATATTTGTAACTATTGATGTAAGAGATCTTTTTTCATGGATTCCAAAAAAGGATGGGATGAAGAGGTTTAGGAAAAGTATACAAAAATGTGGTGGATGCTCATGGGATAGAACACTCTTATTGATAGACTTTATGGAAATTGTTTTAAAACATAATTATTTCTTTTTTGAGGGTGAGTACTACAGACAATGTAACGGTGTGGCTATGGGTGCAGCTTGCGCACCAATTTTTGCGAATCCAGTTCTATTAAATTGGGAAGAAAAATGTGTTTTTAAGAGCAAGTGGTATAAGTATATGAGTTGTTATGTACGATTTTTGGATGACATTTTTTATTTTATGGCATGGTTCTTTGTATGAATTAGAGATGTTCTTTAATTATGTAAACACTTCTTGTGAATATCTGAAATTCACACACAGCTTTGATCAAAAGGGTATATCATACCTCGATACATATATATCCATAGTTAATAATCAGTTCTGTTCCAGAATACATAGGAAAAGTACTTTTAGTAATGCATACTTGCATTATTCCAGTTGCCATCCTTCTAGTCAAAAGGCTAGTATTATACAAGGACAATGTATTAGGGCAGAAAGAATG